>NC_134703.1:168649201-168949201 GCF_043290135.1 Rhipicephalus microplus
GGCTACATTACGAGCAAGTATGTCGTGATCTAAACGAAACATGAATCGCCTTAAAGCCAAGCGTGCTGCTATACACGCCCGATTAACGAGAGTGGTAAACGAGGTGACAACGTTGTTGCAAAGTGATTGCAACGACCGAACCGCGATTAACAAGGTTATCGACAAGCTCCTGGCAAACCGAGACGACCATTGAAAAATTAATGACGAGCTCGAGGACGTGATTCATGTTAAAGAACTTGAGACTGGGTACGAGTCTGCGGCGTATTATGACGACCAGGCAGTGGAGACCCTGACGCGCTTACGATGCCGACTGGAAGATCTTAGCATCGGTAACACGTGACAAACTTCTGTTTAGACGACGCAACACATGCTATATACCTGCTCAAATGACAGCGGCATCTCGAAGCGTCGGACCTTGTCTCCCAACGCTAACCATCGAGCCGTTCATGGGGACGTGCGCCAGTGGACGTTGTTCTGGGAGCAATCCAACGAAGCTGTCCACTCGAATCTGACTCTGAGCACCACAGATAGATTTCATTACCTCCGCAACTATCGGGTAGGTGACGTAGCAGCTGTGATTTCCGGACTACCGATGTCTGAGGCATTCTATAAAAGTGCAATCGAGTTCCTGAAGCGGAGGATTGGTGACAAAAAACAAGAATATACAACGGCACTTCAGAGCACTTCGTGAACTGAACCACGTGAAGTCTCCATCGGATACTATATATTTGCGCTGGCTCTACGACACATTACAACTGAATGTCCAATGCATCAACGCCCTAGATGTCCCAACTAAACATTTTCGGGGATGCTCTACGATGTGATGCCACAATACCTGCCACAAGAAATTGTCGTCCCGTTTCACTACTATAGACGTCTCCAGGATGAAGCACAAGGCTTGGAAACATCTGTTTCAGGAGAGGCAACCACGACACCTTGCAAAAAACTGGAACAGCTCTTGTGGTACTCACAGATAGAGCTCGAAACAAGAGAGCAGTGTGCTCCATCGACGCCCTCTATCAAACCCAGCGACAACCACAAAAAACATGTGCTATCGGCATCGGTCCTACACGCATCGGGAGAATTGAAGCAAGCACACCACGAATCCTTTTTTTGCAAGTCTGCAGAACACGAATCAGAAGCATGCAGCACTACTTTGACCATACCAGAGAAAAATAACCGCCTGGGTAAATTTATGCGGTGCCATCGGCGCACTAAAAATGGTCACCACACGAACGAGTGCCCGCAGAGGTTGGTGTGCGTAAAATGCAAAAGCAGGCATGCTTCAATGATGTGAAATTCCGATTATCGCGCGAAACGAGGCGACAAGACACTCAAAGACATCTCTAATGCCACCAAGCCTCAGGAAGCAGGTGGTGCGCATCTGGCTGCCATAACAAGTTGTCAACTGGACGAAACGGTCAGTTTGCAGACCATCCGTTCTTGGATCGTCGGTTCCGACGAGGCATCTTGCATCAGAGGCATCATCGACGGAGGGAATTAACGCATGTTTATTAAAGAAGATCTGGCGAGGCGCATGGGACTGAACATCATTAGACAGACTTGCCTATCGGTAAACACGTTCGATTCTGACACCCCTACTATAGTGTGAAAACTTGCAATATCATGGAGGTACGCCTGTGGAGCCCGTTTGATGACAACGACCACCTCATTGAAACCATAGTCATGCCAGTTATTTGCCACGACATCCCAGTCACGGCTATGGAATGCTCCTTTGCAGCCAACTTACGCAAGCAAAATTACCGGCTGGCAGACGATCAAACTGTACCTCGACAGTGCGGCGAGAAAGGCATTAGCCTACCTATCGGGTCTGACCAACAGTGGAAGCTTGTAAGCGCGACATCATACGAAGCAGGGAAGTACAAGGATTAGTTGTGCTCAAGACCGCTCTCGAATGGACACTGCAAGGCCCCGTCACGGAAACGAGCGTCATGAGTGAAACATCCGGGGTGATGACCTGCGTCCTGCAAACGCAAACTAAAGAAGCCGAAGGTTTACACCGAGACATACTGGAGTCATTTTGGATATTGGATGCCAAAGGAATTGAACTGAAGAAAGGAACGCACAGCCCCGAACGCACCTTGCCAGTTTTCGAGAAAAAGATTGCAAAGAGTGAAAAACGTTACCAAGTTACAAGCTACACCACGAGAGACTACCAGCGCCGTTTTCTACATCGACAAAAATTATCAATGACTTTTGGAAACGATGGAAGAATAAATATTTGCTACAATTACCTGCTGCTCATCGCTCACTCACACATCAATCAAGGAACTTAAAGGTCGGTGACATTGTGATTGTAGACTCTCCTAAAACGCCCAAGTTATTATGGCCACTATCCCGGGTTCAAGAGGTGTACCCAGACTACGACGGAGTTGTACGTGCCTGCTCAATTCATTTGCAGAGAAGAAAGATCTTCAGGCGGCCCGTGCAGAAGCTTCATCTTCTAGAGCTATAGATGTCACCGCATCTGGGGGCCTGGAGGATGTCGAAGATCAGCAGACAACAAAGAAGTGGTGGTGGGCTGCTTTCTCCGCAGCTAGCGCCAAGAAGTGTGTGCCGAAGCTATCATCATCGTCATTAAAGGCATTGGTTGGGTGTGTCTCACGGCTCCGTCTTTCTGGCGGCGCCATACTTATCAAAGACCGGCGTTTCGCGACACCTTTCTGGTCAAATAGTGCTCAAAGTGCGTCCTTCTGATACTAGGCTTTTTTGTGGTAAGCATCAAATTTAAGGTAAATTATATTGCGGGGTAAGTCACCAATACTCGTCTCTGTAAGGTATTTCATCAGAAACAACTATCTTTCTATTCATGATTAACGTGCGTGGATTTCCTTCTCAATTGAAAAGGGTGCGCGCGTCCCGCTCCTCCAGTCCGGCCGTGGAGGTGGCTACCTACTACGACTACTACTAAATACATCGTGGATGCACGACCCACGGCATCGGGAGCTTCGCTCCCAAAAGTGATTTAGAGTACTCGGTACTCTACTATGAGAGAGCTGAAAGCCGTCCCGTGGACCTCACACTTGATGAGGCCGCATCGACAACAATTACGGTAGAGCGGCATCCGCTTTCATTGGTGCGAGTGTGCCGTCCTCGCGCCAATGAAGCCTTGCTGTCCCAATTGTGAGCACTGCGTCATGTGTTCAAAGTGTGACAATGACTTGTTATGTACCCGCTCAAACACGGGTTCGTTTACCCTGTTATTACTCGATGACTTAACCATACAAGCAAATTTCATCAGAGGTTCTGACAGCACGCTTTAGCCGATAATCCCATTTTGCGTTGGAACGAGCAACCTTTAGTTTTCGATGTACGTGGCATTTACAAGTAAAGTACTGTTATCACATGAAAAAAACTCAGAAGCCGAAAGGAAATTCACTCTCTTAGGCATGACTCTCTTAGGTGACTGACGAGCGCGTTGCTGTTGTGCATGTGAAGCTTGTATTTGTTCTTACCAGCTTTAACAGACTATAACACAGTTTCCTGTGCACTTGCTGAACTTACGACCATGGGATTCCTACAAGTGACAATTAACTCGATCAAAGAGGCAAATAGTCAACTCAGAAAGAGCCTAGATAATTTGTGCGCACCCACCTTTGGCAAAGCGGAGGGGATCCAGCTGCAAGAAACCATCGCTGAAGCCGTCCACTTCGGACACACGCTTCAGGTTTCGCCGGGTTTCACAGGCCCTGTCTTCCTCCATAACGCGAAGCATCAGCTGTCGGAAGGAATTCGAGCGCCGAAACAAGCGCATCATGAAGCGACAACCTTGACCTTTGTGTCCCGTTTTATACATCAGATGCAACGCTGCGGAAACTACACAATAAGTTTGGTCACCAAAATGTGCGAGTCCGTGTGTCTCGTGTTTTAATTTCGTCGTTGTAGACGTGGCCTCCGCGATTGGCTTCAGCTGCACACTACTGAAACAATCGCAGATGCCACAGTACGAAAAAAAAAGGCAGAACAACGTATTGAAAACCGTACAAACAATGAATTGTGTCTATTTCGAAGGCACAAAGCATGTCAATTTATTAGTTTCTAAAAATAATCACATTAGGTATAGTAACATCTTTGAACTATTTTTGTTGCAAAAACATCGACTGCGAGAAGTCTCGCTAGCTTCCATAGTGTTGCAACCAATGTATAAAACGGATTATAGTGCCCAGTGTTAGTGATACGGCTCATGGCCGTGACATCGTAAAGCAATTGCTGGTGCTCGTAGACACGCGTGATTGAATTTGTTCTGTGCAATATTTTTATACCATAATGCTGAGTATGTTGTGGCAATTTTGTTTCTATACTATTCTGCCGAAACGTGGCACCACCCTAGCAACGCTTGTTTGCTGTTTTCTTCTCGTCAAACATCTGTTTCAGTGCGTCAATCATATAAAATTGTTACAGAACAACACCTAATCCTGTTCCCAACATTCAACCTGAGCAACTACAGACCTAAACGAGAGCCAAATGAGAACATAGGCAAGATTGGGCAAAAGAAAGCTATCTGGATTACCTGCATTGCTTCGTGAAACACTCAAGGCAGACTTCCTCTACATGAAGATGCAATTCTCGCTGTAAATGCTTAATTGCTACGGTTAGCTTGTTATTTAACGCATGCATGCACTTTTTACTACTAATGGGCCGTTTATTTATTAATTATTTATTTACTTTTTTTAGTTAGTTATTTAGTTAGCTAGTTAGTTCAGTAGTGTGGCTGGCCTCTCATATGAGGCCTCACGGAGGTCTGGGTGATACATAAAATGAAATATTATGGCATACAACAAAACAAATGATTTACCGTTGAAGAGAACCATTCAACACTCTTTTAATTATATTAG
This sequence comes from Rhipicephalus microplus, assembly GCF_043290135.1. Taxonomy (NCBI): domain Eukaryota; kingdom Metazoa; phylum Arthropoda; class Arachnida; order Ixodida; family Ixodidae; genus Rhipicephalus; species Rhipicephalus microplus. The sequence goes on from NC_134703.1 coordinate 168,654,058, forward strand.
ACTAAACTTTGCTATAATGTTTTTTTTTTCGAACATTGCGTCGAATGGTTGGAGGTATACATTACTGTCTGCACTCACATCCGAAGAGTTCCTGAGAAAGTCCAAAAGGTTCATCATGTCTTCGCCACTCTGCAAGTGCCGAGTACCACTGTCTATTGGTGTGTCATCTGCTTTTCCTGTGAAAATAGGCAAATGAGAGTTAATGCTGTTAGTTCTTACAAGCTCGTATGCATACAGCACTTTGACGTCACTCCTCCACCATTTTTTTTTCATTTCAGAATATGGGACTGCACATAAAACAAGCGTAGTACCATTTAGGTGAAGCTCAAGTGGCCTTAAGAAAGTAGCATGGTGAGGTAAGATTTATCAATATTCTATTTCTACGTTTGTTCGTGTGTTATTGCAACTATCGATTGCAAACTATGAGCGAAAGTTATAGTTGGAAGTTGTACAATTATGTACCTACTTTGTGCAGAGTGTCATGCTTTCCTGTCATCACCTTGAAGACAGCATTTCTAATTAAATAAATGTGTGCTAGAAAAGGAAGTCGGAAAGTAAATAAAAATAAACTGCCCGGGGGACCTACTGTTATCACATAAGTATTAAAGTACAAAAATATGCATATAGCAACTCAGATAAAAAAAGACGGAAATTACAAATCACTGTACTAGAAGTAAATAATAGCAAAGGAGGTTTAAAGCTATCGAAGAAACTACAAAAAAAAAACGTCATGGACTTGATTAAATATAATTCAAGTGAATGTTGTAGTACATAAGTTTGTTAATAAAGCGTTCAAACTGTCTTAACTATACTGAATGAAGTGAATAAAATTCATGTGGCGTTCGTATTTTCCTCGCGCTGTAAGAGTAACTCAGCGTTAGGTCACGAACTAAGACAAAAAGAACAGGGGACGACAAAGAGAGAGAATGAATCTTGCACTGAACAGCAAAGGGCACGTCGAGGTAAATTAATAAATTGTTTGCACACAGATGCTACATTACCAAAGCAAGAAACCGAAAACCACTTGCATTCATTGTCTGAGACGAAAATCAGTGTATTAAAATCAAGACGAACCATCGAACAGCACAAGCACCGACTGAGTGAGGACAAGAGACACTGCTGCTGCTACTTCCATGATTAACATAAAACAGTGCTTTACACGCCGGAAAGACGAATGGACGCACACGACACCGTGTGTGTCCCTGTTTCAGGGCCCCTTTTTAGGACCCCTTTCAAGCCATGGGGCAAGCATCTGTCGCGAGGGATCGCACCAGCAACCTCCCGATCCTTAGCACGCGGCGCTAACCACTTCGCCACAAAATGTGCGTTGCGTAGAATGCTAACGGCAAGCCATTGATATACACCATACGCCGTTTGGCAGTCGTCAGAGCTTCGAAACTTTAGCGCGTTTTAGATGCGGAGCATCTTATACTCGCGCCTTGTAGTGCGCCGTCCGCGCCGTCCGCGCCGTCCGCACCGCTTCTCGAACATTCGACAGCTGACGCGCGCGCATGCGCCGTCGCGCCGTCGCCCACTCTTCCACCATCTGTGCATCCCTTCCTCCTCTACACACCGCGCGCGCTTCACTCCTCCACCATCTGTGCACCCTTCCTCCTCTACACACCGCGTTCGACATCTACAATTCTCCTGATTCTCCAGTGGACGCGCATGTGGCGTCGCGCTTCGAGAACATTCAACAGCTGACAGTGCATGCGCCGTCGTGCTGTATATATACTCAAGGTCGGCGCTCGCTCGCTCAGTTGCCGCTCGTCGGTTGGTTTGTACGGCGCGTCGACGTCCAAGGTCGCGGTGAAATGAATTCCAACGAATCCACAAACACAATGATCGACGTCCCTTCGACCAGCGCCGCCCTTTCGCATACGTGTGTACGTGTTCACTCATTTAACACCCCCTCCTACAACCACGTCAACCAATTTAGCCATCGACCCAAGTAAGTCGCAATTTAACACCCCATTTAACAACCACGTTAACCAATTTAGCCATCGACCCAAGTAAGTCGCACTTTAACACCCCGTTAACCAATTATATGGTCCGCATCCTCCTCAGTGTTCCCCCGAGGGAAGCTGCGGGCAATTTTTTGTATCAGCGGCCAGATGGCGCGATGGGCTCGCGTTGGGCAAGCTATAAAGATCGTCGCCTCCACGAAGCGCCGCCTCCTTGCAGCGTGGTCTCTCATGCGCGCGCGCTTGTCAGACACGTAATTATGGGAGGGCGAAGGTCACTTCGCACGCTGCCCCGACCATGTTTGCGAGAGGAGCGCACTGTTGACACATGACGCATGAAGAGTTGAGACAGCTGTTTGCGCTTGTACACTTGTGCGCTCTTTCCTGCGTCTCTCTTTCTGCTTGAACAGCGCGCTTTAAAAGGACACTAAGTGAAGTAATAATTTATGTCAGAGTGAAAGCTCAATATATGACAACGTCTAAAACGACAATATTATAGACAGCAGCACCGTATACGTACCGAGAAATTGGGGTAAATGCACAAGAATGCATAAGCCGCAGTAGGAAATTTTCAAAATGATCCCGATGACGTCAGGCGAACCACCTACAATTAATCACTAGTAGTTCAACTAGCTGCCCTAAATAAAGGACCTTCCATGCATCAAGAGACGCAATAAAGTGCTGCTTGTTCGTTTATTTTTAATTCGTGGGAAAAAGAAGATTCGGACGTTTACTGGAATGGCGAGAGTGGTTCAGAAATGAAATTTTAGCCGGGGTTGGATGGATGGATGGATGTATATGACTGTAAACGGATGGATGGATGGATGGGGTAAACTAGACAGATCGCGCCATCTAGCGGAGCCCATTTGAGCCAAGCACGCCTTCAATCGGCCATGGATAAACATTGTTCAATCAGTCGTTGCTGCTGTGGATCCCGCTACTTCTGCTTTGCTGCTACTAGTGTCAGAGGCCGAGAAGCAAAGCCGGGCCACGATGTGCACGGCAACAGTGATGACAGACGTTCCGTTGAGGCGGGAAGTTGTGAGTGCGCTAACGCGATGCAGACTACTATACCGTGATTTTGTATCAAAATAAGCCCTTCCTTGGCCCAAAAGTAACACTGCGAGGTTTCGGGACCGCTATTTCAACAACCAACGCCGACCTAATAGTTGCCTTTTGTTCCTTTGGGTGTCGAGCTGTAACAGTTGTTAGTCCACGCTCGTCCAGTGTATTGTAATTTCGTGCATGCTTTCTAATTGGAGTGTGCACTTCATGTTTCGAGCTGCTTGCCGTTCCTAACGTGGCTTTGCAACTTTTTCTGTTGTTGAACCAACGCCCAATAAATGCTCAACAACCTCTGTATATACACGTTTCACTTTCATGTTATACCGATTTCTACATAGAAGGATCCTGCAGCCACGTTTTTCTGAATTGGTCATGAGCTGTACAGATGTGTCTGATCTCAAACGTTTTTTTACACGATAGTCTATACTGCCATACTTCAACGCAAAAAAATTTGGTCTGTCCGTCTGTCGACTTGTCTGTTTGTTGACAGAATGGACTTGTGTTTTTTTATTTTTAATGTTTGCCTTTAATGCTCAAATACAACCACATCCGCAACACCCACCTATATTGCTCTGGTTTCAGCGTTCACACTTGTGCGTAGTATCGATTAATAAGCAAATGTTGCGCATATCCGAGGCATAAAATTACCACGTAAATATACTATGGCGTATTTCTTTAAACTATAGAAATCATACATAAGTGATTCTAAGGAACATAGCATTTATTACGCTAGACTGACATGCAACGCTTTGCACGAAAAGGCGGGTGTTTCCTGCGCTTAGTGGTGGCACCTACCCACTGCGCGCATCGAAGCACTTCAACGCAGCGCCTCCAGAATCCCAATCATCGACTTTCTTGCGCCGAACATCGACTAAATGCTTCATGCACTGTCTCCAGACGGAAGACTATCGTCGTTCGACGACATTTGCCGTAAAACAAGCAGATACGTGACCTTTTTTTTTTTTGCGATTAACTACTGCTTTACTGGCCGCAACGGCGACAACAACGCTGACAAGAAGGCAAACATGCGAGACCACAGCTAGCGTAAGTAATCCTGAAATGCCTCCACGCTGGATCTGATTTTTTTTTCAGAGCTCGGCTGCCTGCCGAAGTAGATTTACTTTTAAGCTGCACGATAAGAAGTACCGTTGAAAGAAAATTCAGTTTCATTTAAGGGAGAGACTGCTGCGCCGCGCGGCGCACGAGCCATCCCCACACAGAAACGGCTGCTGCGCCACACATAAGTGACGTCATGCACTTTTCTTGTTAGGCGCTTCGTTTGAATAGTCGGAGTGTCTAGCGGTACGTCTAGACGTAAAGATAGAAGCCGTAAAGTTACGTCCAAACGCAAAAGTAAAAAAGAAAATGTTAGTTAGGTCCAGCATGACAACAATACAAAACCGGCTTGTTAATCTTTCCCTACAGATTGGCAGTTGTGGCGTAGTCGGTTAGAGTGACACATGAAGAACTGGTGAGGTTGGTGGTTCATGCTCCATTGCAGTCTTTGTTACATTCTCTTTTTTTTTGTTCGCGTATGTATTGTTTTAACATTTGCGCCTCCTCATCGGCCTCCTGTCAGCCAGACTTGCTGCTGGTGGTGGCCCTGTCCACAGGCAAGGCCTTTAATATTGGATGTTTGACGACTCTCGCAGAATTGACTATATTTATTATGATAAAGTGTTTTGCGAATTAGTGCTCTTAATCGGCGAGACGCAAAAAGACACGAGAAACTCGAATGCAGCTGGCTGCATTGGTTTCTCCAGCACAGTTGTCTGGAATGTTGATATCCACGGTTTATCAAAGTTTTGATAACAGAAAGGCGCACTGCAACGTAGTCTCGGGAAACATATTTTATGTCGCTCAGTGTACCATCACCTGACGTGGTAACCAGGAGATCACTTCAAAATACTGACGCGCCCCCGCAATGGTCTAGGCGATCAGCACTTGATAAATGATATCCATTGAGGGCAAGTGCCGACTGCGTTGGCCCCTCTATCTACAATACAGCTTGTCTGCCTTGCCGAATAACACGCAAGGCCAGTGACAGCACGGGAGCATTTACGTAGCAATGGATGAGAACGGCCGTACGTGTTCGCACTTAGCAAAACAGCCGGCAATGCAGTAGCTTTGGCCTTCAAAGATGATAGACTTCGTGAGAACACTACAATAAAGTTGTTTCCATCCATCGTAAGAACACTTCGCAGACGCTCTGAGGTTTCATGCATGTGCTTCCGGTCAGTCACACGTGAGCTGTGCAAAAACATTTATTTGCTCGTCGACCTTGTCCTTCGCGACAAGCAAAACTCGGCAGCAAGAACACTTTCACCTTTGACAACACCACGCTTGGCATTGCAATTTAGAAAATGCAGTACGTCCAACAACAATAATCTGCACTTCCTACTGATAGACTTTATGGCACACACACTGAGATGAAGCTGCGGCGCGGTGGATGGCCGCGCTAGCTCCAACCACCAGGTTCAACTGGGCATCCAGCTATCACATGAAGCAGCGACGACACAGGGTCTCAGGTCCTCCTTGGGGGCGGCCTAACCATGGCCACGACTTTGTCAGAGTTTTCACCACCTACACACATCGCAGGCAGCTACCCCAGAACACCTATATACTACCATTGCAGCTACCATCTGGCAGTGTTTACCTTTTGCAGCCGGAGCATCCATGGCGCCCCCTGTATTTAAAATACTTGTGATATATGTTTAATTCAAAAATATAAGCTGATTGAGTCGTCAAATACCTGCTTAGTAAAATTTCTCTAGTTTTACCACATTACACATTAATAATTTATATATTTAAATAGCTTTAGGTTATAATTTTAAAGTGACGTCACTTTCGTGCGGCGCAGGAGCCACTTCTGTGTGGGGCTGGCTGCTGCGCCGCGCGGCGCAGGAGACGCTGCCTTCATTTTATCCTTTATTTAAAAGTGATTTGTACAAAGAATACTATGGCGTAATACGTTTCCTTTATCAAGCAAGGGAAAGGTCGAAACAAATAAAGTGTTTTTTTAGGGGCGAAAATTTTTAGGGTGTGGGTCGTTTTCTCCTTTTCCTCTGTAATAGTAGTAGTACCAGAAGGAGGAGGAGGAGTATGTAGCCACTTCTAGTTAGTTTTGAGAAGTTCACACTCTATGGCATTGTGCGTATATGTCCTTGGAAATAATATTACTAGATGGCGTGAGCGGTTTTCGATTAGTTGACGATTTCGTATAGTAGACAGACAGACAGACAGACAGACAGACAGACAGACAGACAGACAGACAGACAGACAGACAGACAGACAGACAGACAGACAGACAGACAGACAGACAGACAGACAGACAGACAGATGGACGGACGCTTCACCCCACTCATCATCATTCACTCCGTGGATATGCTGTGTATCACTTCGCTTAAAAGAGAGTTAACGACTTGTGTTCTTACCTCCGCCGAAACCCTTGTAGTCGTGAGGAGGCTGCTGAGTCCATCTGTCGTCATATTCGATGGTCTCAGTTTGGCACTCTTCTTCATCACCTAAATCAGTTTGGATCAACACCTGCGCGAGTGAGAACGAGTGATTCATCACTTTAGGCAGCGCAAAAAATGAGCAAGGACAGGTACGAAGATTGCAAGGCGCGAGCGCCTATTTCAAGTAAAAGTTTATGGCGAGCGAGGAGCATTCTTTAAAAATTTTCTCGATTGCGAGACGTCCCCAAATATACAGCGACAAGATAAACGAAACAATGCAAACAGGCCCACATGCCATGCTAAACAGTGATCAATTACTGCCCCGCCGCGGTGGTCTAGTGGCTAAGGTACTCGGCTGCTGACCCGCAGGTCACGGGCTCGAATCCCGGCTCCAGCGGCTGCATTTCTGATGGAGGCGGAAATGTTGTATGTAGGCCCGTGTGTTCCGATTTGAGTGCACGTTAAACAACCCCAAGTGGTCGAAATTTCTGGAGCCCTCTACTACGGCGTCTTTCATAATCATATGGTGCTTTTGGGACGTTAAACTTCACATATCAATTAATCAGTGATCAATGATTTGTATTGACCTACCCATCGACATACCAAAGTTGTTCTTTTCAGTAAGTGAGGGCATTGAATGCGCGTATACGCCATTTATTACACTTACCAAAAAGTACTTCGCTATCTTTGAGGGTTGCTCGATAAAAAAGGTTTAATGATAATCAGCATGTCACGTGAGCTTATTCGTTTCATTTCTGCCGCCTCGTGCAACAGCGTACATCGCCAGAGATCTTCTGATGAAGTATGCTGCTGCCGTGAGTCCTCTTTGTATCAGTCCTTAGTAAAGCTTAGCTGTTTTAGGCGTCTTCCTCCTTGAGCTATTTTGAGGTCGCGGGATCGAATACCGACTGTGGCGGCTGCATTTTCATTGTAGGCAAAAATGCTGTAGTCCTGTGTGCGCTGACGTGGGTGCAAGTTAAAAGACCCTAAGTCGGCGAAATTTCCGGATCCCTCTACTACGGCATCTCTCATAATCATATGATGGTGTTTGGACGTTAAACCGGCATATCAATAAATCCTTCAGCTACTTGATGTAAGCAACTATACTTATGGCTTCCATAGTTGTATACGAAGAACTCGAAATCGTTAAGCACTTTTTTCTAAACACATGCACAACGTAGGCTAATTTTCGTCATCGTTGGCAGTGCAGTACGTAGTGGGATCCCATTTCACGTCGTGAACTCGTTCATGACATATTTATTGTCAACACGGCCACATTGTGTAAACACGGCCACAAGTTTGAGGCCCACGGCACGGCTTTATGTTCTCCCATAGTAGAGTTCCAAGTACTCTAAATCATTAACCACTTTTTCTAACCATCTCCCCCGCCTTCAGATAGAGAGCGTTTAGTGATCTAAATCGGTCATAATTTATGTAAACACATTGTATGAACTGTGAACAACATTAGATATTGTTACGCACAAGGAGGACGTCCTGGTCCTCCTTGTGCGTAAGAATATTTTATTTCTTCTTCTTTAATTTGTAACATTCGAATACACAGAAATGAATTGATGTTTTAGGGCTCATTTGTAAGATGTTTACACCGTTTTTACTAGCTTTCCTTGTTTCGTTTGTTTATGTACAAGTTACGCGTACAGTAGAAACTCTCTTCTTGAAGCAGCCAGACAGAGTTATTAGTTGAGAATGAGTGAATGTAACACCATTGCATGCACAGCATTACTGAAGCGTATATACCTCTGATGTCTGGCTCGATACTTGTCTTTCATTTTTCATTTAGTTCCTCAACGTGTTAATTATGCTCCTCTCAAAGTGCGACCTTTCCTTTTCTTTATTAATTGCGTTTTCTTCAGTTATATTTTCACGTTTGTTGAGTTCACTTCACGCTAGTCGCGTCTCGAAGGACTACTGATGAATTCTGACCAACGAACCAACTTCTGGAGCGCAAGCGTATCTTCTTCAGCAGTAATTTCAGCTGTATTATACAGTTCAACTTACCAACACAGCGAAGACTTTTCTTTTTTTATTTAGGCTCCTCATACTCGTCACTTTACCTGTTTTGCGTCAGCCCGGCCAAATGTGGAGATGTAAACGTCGTAGGTGATTGGTGGAACGTCGAACACCTGGTACGTCATGGTGTCCAGGGAGACCATCTCCAAGACGTCCTTAGCCCGCTGTCTGGAGTGCGGTGTTGAAAACAGTGCGTCATCCGAGCACTCAAAATGTTTTGTGCTATTTATAGCAGCCGAGCCATTCCACAATGATCTCACAAATTCCAAGTAATCGGTTTCATTGAATGATTGTTCGCGTCTAAAATCTCTTCTCTAACGCAAATAATGTCTTAAACTGTCTGATAGCTTACTGCAGCCTCACGCCATCTTTTGTCCCTAAGCATTATTTCGGGTTGGCTGAAATTTGTAGCTCCCATGAGCAAGCAGTCGTAACAATCTTAAGCATGCGTTTGAACTTTGTACCTTTGTCTTAAGGGCTAAATCATGGGGCTGCTGCGACTAGAGGGCACTGGTTGATGCTCTACACAATCAAAGATGAATGTCAGTTTCATTATTACTATTTTGCATTATTATTAGTGTCATCTCAAACCATACTTTGGAAGAACCCTACAAACACTACCGAACCACGGGAAGCAGCATAGGCGTGTGCGCGGGGGAGAGCAAGGGGCGGTGGCTGCCCCCCCCCCCCCCCAGACAGCAACAATGTGGTGGGGGCACTGGGGGCACAGTGTTTGCACCATACATTGGCATAAAAGGAAGGGGGGCGCTTCGACACACTCTCGTACCGTCCCCGCCCCCCCCCCCCCCTATGAAGGGGGTGTGTGTGTACGAAGGTGTGACGAAGCGCTGTGCAAGCCTAGGGCAGGCAGGTAAGGAAAAGAGCCCATACGGGGATTCTGATGAACCTTGGTATTCTACCGAGCACACGCATGTCACCGTGCAGAGTACACGGTGCCCAAGGATGCGTCGCAAAGAGCGGGGATAAAGCGGCACGCCGTATCTCTGCTTACTGTGTCACGTGGTATACCCATATAACCGAACTACGACGTCTGTGATTCATTGCTTACAAATAACGGTATATGCGTCAAGAACAAAAAGCTTATTTCAAATTGTTCATATTAGGCTGGATGAATTTAACAGTGAACTCGATAACTTGATTATATTCCGCACCTCTGACAAGCTACCATGCAGATAGAAAGATAAATGCTCGAATATGTTTGACGTTATTATTCAAAAAAGCTAAGCTTGAGTAAGACTTGTTATTGGGCGAGTTAGTTAACGTAAATGAGGTACATTGTAGTGCAAACTCGAAAAAACAGAGATCAAAGAAAAGAATATAGCAGGGAGTCGGACAATCGGGCTTCCGACCTTTCTGGTGGTGGTGAACAACGCTATTCAGACCAGCGGATTGAGGCGTGGGCCTAAACCGCACCAGGGCTGGTTGAGTTTCCTTGTCTCCCAGGCGCCTCCCATGCTCGCTGGATGTCTTATATCTGATCTTCTCTATCTGAGCTGATCAGCGCGGCTTTTCACTATGCCTCCTACTTCTTTTCTAAGTTTTCGGAACTATGTACCACATTGAAAAAAGCTCCATCCGCCTTAAAGCCCACATGCTGAACATGCGGGGCAACGTACTGAGCTTTGCTGAGCACTTTCTTCTCTTGCTCCTTCCTCTGCGCCGTCAGGTAGCTGACCAGGCTGTACGTCGAGAAGGACGTTGGCATCAACGGGGCGGGAGGCTTCGCTTCCACCTCGAGGACGGGCTCGGATTTCCACTGGGACTTCAGATTCCGCTGCAAGAGTTACCACAACCGTTAAAAGCCATGTCCGATCTCGCCTTACTAAAAGCAGAGTAAATCATGGGAGATGGGCGTAAGTTGGTCACGATTCTTTTTGTATTTAGGCGGGGGGGGGGGGAGGCACCACTGTAAGTCCCCTCCCCGTTGAGGTTTGTCTTTAGATATAATATAGCGTTGTGGCTTTGCTACAAGAATGCATATCGATGTATTAAGAAGTCATTAATCATATTTTACAACATATTTTTAGAATTCATCATGCACCACACAAATACCGACGTCTATAAATTTAATCACTGTCAGTACTGTGTCACCAGAGCCCCTCTTGACCATATCCTATGGGAACGCCCAGCATTAATAGGAAAGTATGTGGTCATGGAAATTATGTGGTCGAGAAATTGTGTGGTCACGGCAAAACTGGTATGGTATGGCATGATTGCATGGAAAACACAAGTGTCTGACTTTCGGGCGCATCGGCGGACCGCGCTGCTCAGTTCGGACCTGGACAAGCAACTCTGGGCGATCCAGCAGGCCAAGGAAGCAGCCGGGGGACACGGTCTCTCCGTTGGCTCCTAGGTGGGAACCCAGCCCAGCAATCAGCCGGAAATCAATAAAATTTGTCTCTCTCTTTCAATATTTAAGCATCTGTTTCTTTTGTTGTAAGAGCTGCGTTCGATAGAATAAACTTGGTAAGACTGTATTAAAACTGAAACTGACTTTCGTATGTGTGAATACATGCTCGATTTTTAATTATGAAAACTTGATTTAAATTTTTTGTTGTTAATAATAAGACCCGTGTTTAAAAAACAACATGGTCACCATACAAAGACCTGCATTTTTTCTTGATTTGCGCCCCTGCCTAGCAATTACAACAGAATCGAAAGTTGGGCTAGTTGGATATGCATAGTTGCGAGAAAGCGCTTGTCCTCTCTTCCTTTTTGTTTATTCGTGTGCTTAAACTGACAGTTATACTAGCAATTACACTTCACCTCCGTATTGACCACGCTGTACTCCTTCGCCAGCAGTAGGTCGCTTGTCGGTTGGAGTGCTTCCTTGCCGGAGGGCACCTCATTGTTTCCACTTGCGGAGGCGATGTCGCTGCTGCTGCTGCTGCTGCTGCTGCTGCTGCTGCTGTCCCTGAAGGCACTGCTCGGACTGCTCTCGTCATCAACGTCATCGTCATTCTCAAAGTCAGACTCGTAATCCTGAAACGAGTTAAATATAAAGGACTGATTGATAATTAGTTCTAGATGGATTGCCTCGCGGCGTCTGCTTATTTATGTTTTCTCGCTTACGTATACCAGTCGGTGGATTAAGAAGAAAAATGAAGTGGTAAGGAGGAAATGCAAAAAAAAATTAATAGATTGTTCACATTTCCTGACCAACACGCGTTCTGTGCCCCAAGCGCGTATGAAAAAGCATGTCTCCTGAATTATTGTTAAAAGCAATGATCTTAAAGCTCGAGGTAAAATGTCAGGTGTCTGCAGAAAATCTTCCACGGCATTGCTTATCAGCCGCGCCCACTAATGGAGACATTCGGCGCAGCCGCCCCGCCGAGTTTGCGTTCCTCGCTAGCCGAGTACGAGCGGCGAGAGGCCCGCACTCCTAAGCCTACTTTGTACGTTAATTAATCCACAGGAGTTTAGACATTCTTGCATAAGTTCTGTGTGTTTAGAAAAAATCTTTGACGATTTCGAGTACTTCGTACTCAGCTATGGAAGAGCACTGAGCCGTCCCGCTAAAAGAATAAAACTCCTGAGATGCTGTTGTCCTACTTTATTTGGTATAAGCCAAGGAAGGGTCTAGCATAAGCGAAGTAGGCCTCGTTGAACCACTATAGATCAACCAGCTTCGAGCTTTACACGGCGATTGTAAGCTTCTGTCTTCTTTAATGCGATTCGAAAACTTCACGCAGCCTGCGGTATGTAAGCTTTCTGTCTAACTTCTATCATGGCAACTTCAGTAGCTGGGTGCGTGCCACTTTCCCGAGAATCATATAGAACGTTTATTGTGGTCGGAATATAGAACCCGCCTGCTTGTGTCTCTGCTAGATGGTGCAATAGAGGCGAGCGCGATGATTGAGAAGGGGGAGAAAAGATCCAAGCTACGTGTATACAGTACACGCCTCGGATATACGAAAGCTTTGAATACTGTCAATTTCTGCATTATTTTATTGTTACCGCATCGCCATGGATATTAATCGTTGTATCACTCAGTGTGCAGGATTTTTTTAGTGTTTTTTTTTAGGTGACAAGCAGGAGTATTTGTAAATTAAGGTCACGTATTTTCGTATTTCTTCGGATGTTGCACGTTTTCTTGCACCACTGATATAACCGATGCAGCTCGTTGCTTACTTTTCCGTCGACACAAACCACCACATGCCTAGAGGGTAGGAAGAAGTTGAATAAAGTAAATAACCAAGCAACCTGCAATGTCCATCGTACCTGACACCGTTCTTGTTAGTGAATCCCGATTTCCCAGATATTATTCACTTCGAGATTCCATGAAAATTAGGTTACGAGTTCAAGAATATGGTCACCTTACTTTTTCTTGGAATAATAAATGATGCCCCGCTCGTAAATTGGAAGTACGTTCACAAAATATTGTTGCCGAATGGTGCCTCCTAATTTTCATTTATACAGGTCTTATCAGGAGCCATCTCCGCTCTGCTTTTACTGTCAACAGCCTAAAAACATCGACCATTTTTTACTCACAAGCTGACGTTTCATCAGAAATAGAAAAAAAGTTAGAAATATTATTAAGAAAATTAGGCATTACTCTTAATTCTGAAAACAACCTTTCTCTTCGGTCTTCTCAGGGCCACAGCAACAGGAACGTCTGAATAGCAGTCTGCGAATTCCTCAGAGACACGAGAAGATTTTCTTGTTAGGTTATACCTAATGGAACACAAGCTTTTTTTTTCAAATTCAGGTAATAATTTCTATTACAATTGTGTATCTACTGTTATCTTACGTGAATTTAGGATTTTTAAATTTCATATTGCCTAGATATCTGTTTTATTCAGTTTCGTTATTCAAATTTGAAATTATTTATCCTTAATATAAAAATTCGGCAGATCCCACATACCTGGGTATCGACGTTATGCGAAGCATGGGGAGGAAATGTGACCGCGTTGCAATTTTTTTATTCAGCGACATGTCATGAAATGACGCTAAATATTTGTACAAATGTTGCACGCACAGAGATATGTTGAAGAGCTGTAGATGTTTATATTACCAAGTGTTAGCACTTGCGCAACGATGCCAGCTGGAACATGCGTATTAGCGACACCACAAGCTGATAAGAAGCGCTGATGCTGGCGAAGATGCTGGCCCTAGACACTGCTACATAAATCAACTTCAGTGCATAGCAACTAACTACAAGCTGTATAAAAGCAGTACATATGTAATGTTCATAAAATTCGGTAAACAGCATTGCAACCACCATTACCGGTTCACAACGATTAGCGTCTGTTTGAAAAGTAGTTCCGAGACCTGGCGTAGCTCCGTGAAATAATGCTTCATTGCCCCGCAGAATACTTGGGTTCGATTCCAGCTGAGACGCTGACATTGGATACCGATGTCGGGTATTTTTTAACGCTCGCGCGTTAAAACTGCCCATGTGTGTTCTCGTCGTTCGTGGGTAGATACTAAGTGTGAATCATTTGCGGCACATACCCGCATACCAGTGGCACATACCCGCCCGTGGGTATGTGCCACTGTCTGGCGGAAAGTGTTTGACAACGTACGCGAAGGGATTGTGACATTATTCATGTGTTGACTAGCGCGTCATATTCGTCAAACCATCTTACCCTCCCATGCTAATTTTGGTTCACGCCAAGTTTACGGGGTGACAACGAGAGCACCCCAACATAAGTGGCTAGATAGATAGATAGATAGATAGATAGATAGATAGATAGATAGATAGATAGATAGATAGATAGATAGATAGATAGATAGATACGCTCAAAGTCGCTGAAGTTCGTTAAGAAATGCTTCGCATTTAATAACCTCTGGTTTAATGGCCAATCCCTCGTAGGGGGTACGACCCAAACAGCCTCAAGCAAGAAAGCAAGCAACCAAGCCATCACGTGTGCCCACCTCAAAATCATCGTCGTAGTTGTCGTCCACGACAGAAGAATGCCTCGTCCTGGAAGTTTCTGTCTTCGAGGAATCTGGTATAATCTGAAAAATAGAGTCGCTGTGGCTGAAGGACGTGACTGAACACTGGAATAGGACGCATAGCACGAATTGTGCCAGTGTTGTGTTGTCGTTGAATACTTGGACAGGACGCAGTTTGTGTAACTAACTACTCACCTTTTCTACGGAATGCGACGTCGAAGCTACTCTGTAACAAACAAAAAACAAACAATATTTGATTATATAGAGGTCCGAAACTTGTTCTATGCATCCTTATTCCCCAAACACATAGTTATAGTCATAAAAGAAACTGCTTAGCCCAAGAAGACACCATATAGAAATAGTAGCAGCAGTATTAGTAGTCGTAATAATAATAATAATAATATTAATAATAATAATAGACTTGTCCATGGTTCCTGGTTAGGTAAAAGTTCTTGAAATGCAACACCGTTGTGCCAATCAGCCGTCATTATAATAAACAAAAATGCTGCCCGCATCTTCCCACGGGGGGGGGGGGGACTCGAGTACATGTATTGCAGAATGTTGTGGGGGGGGGGGGGGGGGTCGACAGTTTTGCGGCTGTGTTCGTAAGCTTCGCGCGGCACGTGAGCATGCTCGTCACTGCACGAGACGCAATCATACGGCACGAGACGCGAGACGCGATCATGCGCAGTGGAGGTGTGGACGGCATCACCGCCGAAGCAGCCGAAGTGCGACTCCGACCGACCGACCGACCGACCGAATAAGTTTATTTGGTACTGAGGAGGCGATGACCCCCTATGTGGCGCCGTCTGCGGGTCGCGCTCATGACGGGACCGGGAGGTTAAACTCGACGGCCATGTCATGAGCCCTCTGGACGGCCCGAAGTTGGACGTCCTCGTGGGGACTTGTGAGGAGAGCATTCCAGTCCTTTTCTGTGATTGGAGACCTGTCGTCCGCGCGCCACTCGGGGCATTGCCACATAATATGTTGTAAGTTGCCTCGCGAGATGCCACATTGGAGCCACCCCGACCTTGTTTCGCTTATGAATCCCGCATAAACTGCCGGTGAGGGATATGCTACTGTTTGTAATAATAATAATAATAATAATAATAATAATAATAATAATAATAATAATAATAATAATAATAATAATAATAATAATAATAATAATAATAATAATGTTATTATTATTATTAAGACAAGAACAAGAAAGCAGAGAGTTTGTCCTGAGTGGGTATGAGCCTTGTTTGAGGTTTCTTCATCATCATCATCACTTTTGCCCTCACTGCGACAGGCCAAGCCTGCTACCGCAAACAGCCTAATATCAGACATTGATACTTACGCATTGTCATCGTTCTGTTTTATTTCCATGGCAACCTCCACGTTCCTCGACGTTTCCTTCGAGCCAGCCTGCGAACGCCCGCTCCAGTTCGAAGACAAAAAGAAACAAGCTGCTACGATAACTTAAGCGTGTAGTGCAACTATTAACAATGTGTTAAAACTGCAAACACACATGCTCACGTCTGTACAGTGGTGCACGGTCATATTGTTTGGGAATGTGGAGCAGAGACGCCAATTCCTCGAATCCTATTTACGTAAACCCTTCATGCGCTACAGGAGAATCTGGCGAAGCTCACGCAAATACAACATCAACCCTGGTTATGCGACGTAAACGAACGGCCAGAACAAAACTAATCGCACAAAGTCTTGCACGTTGTACATAACCTCGGAGAAACATGTTCATAACCTTGATGAAACATGAACGGCAAGCTCACCTGTTGAAACTTCTCCTTGGAATAGGTGCCTTGCCTCGTGACCGCTGAATGTTTTTTAGATACCGTAGTGGTCGCTTTGGGCAGGGGAAAAAAAAAAGGCAAATACCTGTTTCACTTTGCACACTTGAGCGCATGCTCAGTATTTAATTATTAAACAGTAAAGTACCTCGAGAATAAGTGCACGCTTGACACATTCAAATGAAAAAAGAAAGAAAAAAAGAAAGAAAGAAAGAAAGAAAGAAACCAAGAAAGAAAGAGAGAAAGCAAGAAAGAAAGAAAGAAAGAAAGAAAGAAAGAAAGAAAGAAAGAAAGAAAGAAAGAAAAGAAACCGCGTCAGGTTGTTGTTTTTTTTATCTTAAGGAGGTGTTCATTTTCCCCTTACACAAAGGCTTTTTTTTTTTTTCGACGCAAGCAAATACAAATACGGTTATTAACGATGATCTGGGTAAGCGTTACGCAATGAACAGAAATCTCTAACACATCAAAACGGGGATTTAAATTGCTACTAAGTTCTATAGGGAAGTTTAATGCCATGAGTGAACGTAATAAAGATTAACAACATAGCAAATAATTGCGCCATCGCTCGCAATATACCCACGTGGCCGAGGCTGGCTGTCCTTGCTCTTCTCCGAAACAGCATCGTTTTGTGGCGCAGCTTTTGACGTCTTGTGGGATGTGCCCGCCTTGTCGTAGGGACTCCTGTGTTCTTTCTTGTGTTCCTCTGCTTTTTCAGCTTTGCCGACGTGCGAGGACCGTGTTGTGCCGGTTGCCGCTGGCGATGAACCTGCGAGGTACGGCGTCCACTATCCTTCATGACTTGCCACATTAGGTGTCGTCATGCTCAGAGATGGGCCCTGTTCACAGGTGGGAGGGGTGGGGGGTACCTCAATGTGCCGAGGCGAAAAGATAACATGCTTCTGAATGCAGAAAAAAAAGATTAATTGATTGATTGATATGCGGGGTATAACTTCCCAAAACCACCTTATGATTATGAGAGACGCCGTAGTGGAGGGTTCCGGAAATTTTGACCACCTGGGGTTCTTTAACGTGCACCCAAATCTGAGCACACGGGCCTACAACATTTCCGCCTCCATCGGGAAAAAAAGAGAATGATGTAATGACACAGTGGTCACAATGACTTGCTGGTTCTGAACTAGGTAAACAGTTCTTGGAATGCAACATCATTTTTCCTTCGGCTCTCATTGTGCTTTCGGTTCTCAGAGTGAAAAAGAATGTTTCCCGCATCTTGGCACAGGGGAAGCTCGAATAAGTGCGTCGCAGAGTGGAGGTGGGGGGGGGGGGGAGGGGAGGGTATCGCCTGAATATTGTGTGATTAGTATGGTTTGAGAATGCTTAATTGTTATTTCGTCTTTATCATTATTTTTTATTGAAGGTAGGAGAAGCGTTGCATTCAGCGTCAAGTGAAAGCCAAGTAAAGACGCCCTTGACTGAATTCCTAACGCATGATCCATAATGGTTGCGAAACGCGAGACGCCGTTTTTTTTTTTTTTTTGCTAGCAGGTGCTGCTGCGTTGGTCTTGCGAGGCGAGAGAGGGGGAGGGGAGCGAGAGTTTTCCGGGTGTGTCCCTTCAGCTTGGCACGACACGTGAGCATGCGCTTTACTGCACGATACGCGATACTGTGGCACGAGATGTGACCATGCACAGTGGGGTTGTTGACGGCGTCACCACCGAGGCCGAAGCGCGACATCGGGCGACAAAGAAATGCTCCGCACTTAAAATCCAAGTGGCCACAACCCTTTGACAAATTGTGGCACCGGCTCGACCGAGTAAAAGTATGGCGCAGACTTCGCGCTCCCCTGTTAGATGATTAGCGGTAGACGCACTTAGGGCCCGTTCAACCAATCACACTCTCCCTGACATTGGTGGCAGGTAACTCGGAGAGACACGCGAGGCACCAGGCCTCAGAAAATGTATGTAGGGAAGCACCACAGTGATAACTTTCCGTAGCCAAAACTGCAGAACCTGAATTGACGACGTCATTCTTTCGCCGTTGAACGTTGCCGATTTTCTGTGGCAATGATGTCTTCAGCATCAGTATTCACTAATGCTTTATTTTAAAGCAATTCTTACGTAAGACGTTGTTGTGAATGCACAGACCACGATGTGCATGACTCATGAAGGGAGAAAAGATTCGTCAACCCGGGGGGTCGCTGGAGAATCTAGCGACACCCCATACTGACGAATTCTTATTCCCTTCACACTTTCACATCACTGCTAACTTGCATAAGCATGAAACTATTTACCACAAATACGCGAAAGAGCACCAGTAGATAAAACCATCTTTCATTTAACCACGTTTAGGTCATTAGCACAGGCGGCTATCCCAGGAGACATAGTAGACTTTTGTTTGAACTGGCATGGTGGATAGACGTGTTTTGCGAGGGCTCCCGATCTACTGCGCAGATAAGTGTTTTCGCAGGTTTCGAACTTGCTTTTACAATCCTTAAGGTAGTAGTGTAAATATTTACAGCAGTTATTACAGTATACGGCTTTTTTTTCGGGGGAGGGGGAGGGGGGGTCAGTCACTTGGTATTTACTTGTTTGCGTGTGCTTTTTTATCCTGCCACCCCTTGGTAAGGGTGTACGTACACCGAACACGCATATTTTTGTAGAAGAGCTTAGTCTTTTTTATGCTTAGGGCAGGGTTCGTCGTACGCCATGTCTCGTCATTACCAAATGGGACAATTCAGCAGGACAATTGGTGCCACAAAGACATGGTTACAAAGACTGTAAAATGTTCAGGATGTGGGCTGGAGGCAAGTGCGGACGCGAAAGCAGAAGAGGCTGACGTCAAGAGTAACCAAAGTGAGGTCCAATAAAAAATGCGGAAAATAATGGTTGCCCAGAGTGAACTGCTCATGAGAATCGCCGAGCTGGAGACTGCGTTGGCGACAGAGGAAGAAAAAACGAGGGCTATGGGAGAACAGCTTAGGTCAGCGGAGTAGGCACTAGCGAAGGTGAACAAAGGAGCGGCCTACGGAGAGAACAGTAGGGAACCGGCAACCAGAACGGCGGAGAAGAAAGAGGAAACAGGTTCTGAAAAAGCAGGTTCAGCTGGTTCAATGGTCACAAGACCTAGCTTCAGTGAACTAGGGGGGGGGGGGGGGAGACCAAAACAGCTGGCGCCACATGCGCGAGTAACCTCCAGGTGCAGGGCACTCTAGCAGAAAAGTCACAGCACTTGATAATCGCCGGTGGCTCGAATTGAAATCGATGCGCAGAAGCAATCAAAGAGAGTGTAAGAGGCGACAAGAGGGTTTCAGTAAGAACGTTCCCAGGATATAAGTTGGAAGCAGTCATGAGGCAAGCGAGGGCAAACCTCACAACTAAAGCTAACGAACGAAACCTCGTGGTAATTGCGGGCGGTCTAAAAGATGTCTTAAATAAAGAATCGGCAAGACTAGCGACCACACTGGCGAAATGGGTCGATGACATGCGCGCCATTTCCTGTCAGGTACAGGTAGTGGTATGCACGATACCGGAGGTACCGGTGCATGACGGCAAGCTGAAAAGAGCGGTTGTCGACGTAAACAAAGAGATGTGACAGATGTGTAGAGAGAAAGGCTTCGAAGTAGTGGAAATAAACAGAGGTACTTAGGTGGGGTGGTTTTCAACGAGACAGAATTCACTTCGATAGGAGGCTAGGTCATGAGGTGGGTTGGCGACTTGCTGGTCGCGCAGTAGCTTTCTTGTGGAGTACGCGGGCCCTTCGGTGTTCAGGATAGCTAGCAACGAGGAAAAACAACTAGGGGGGCGTTTTGACAGGCGTTATAAACAGATACGATTCCAAAGTGGCAGCAACAAAAAAGACACGTGGAGTCCGGGGGAGAAATCGACGTAAGCACGAGGGCCGAGCACATTCAGACGTCGGATATAATACAGGGTGGGAGGAATCGGTTGAAGTGATAAGAGATAGAAGAACAGTTCAGGGAGGAGAAGCTGATGGTATATGGGTTTGTAGAAACATATCTTAGGGGCAAAGAACAACCACCTAGCAATCCGCACTACGCATGAGAATATTGTAATAAAACAGAAGGCAGCAGAAAGTACATACTGGCAAAGGGTCAAGCAGGAGGGCAGGGAGCATTTATGGCTAAAAGAGACAGTGGCAGGGTGGATGACGCTCCTGGGTTTTGTATACTTGAGGACAAGGGCAAAAGCCAGAGACTAAATCCAACAAATGATGCAGTGCATAGAAAATGACATTAACGAACTTGGAGAAGAGTGCCAGGTAATTATATTATGAGATATGAATGCACACATAGAAGGTATGGGTAGATATAATGACCAAAACGGCAGAACTCGAATGGTTACGTGTGAAAGGCGTGATTCAATTATCTGCTACAGTACCGAGAAATGCGAAGGGCAGATAAAATGAAAGGTAGGAAGGCTGCATTCGACGATAGATTACGCAATCATGTCAAATAGGGTGTATGATCGGCTAAGGATTATGAACGTAGATGAATGCAGGTCCCGAAGGTTGGCTAGTGATCAAACCTATCAAGCTGAGGTTTGGAAGAGAAATGAAAATGGGAAGGAGGCATTATGAGCAACCACATGGTAATATATATTCAGAAAGGCAATTGGCAATAGCAGCTAAAGAGATTGAGAAACTAATCACCGAGGATGCACATGTAACTCGAATTTTTGAGTCTGAGATTACTAAGAGACTAGTCAAATTGAATGGGAAAAGGAGACACAAACCCAAGAGCTGCCTGGATGAGGAAGTTAAGGGAGCTATAGTAAGACGTCAGGAAGCTTCCAGGGAACACAGGTATGCTAAACACAGGGGTGGCCCGGAAGATGATGTTCAAAAAGAATGAGATAACTTTTTGAATCGCAGAGGGGAAGCATTAAATCTGACTAGTGAAACGATTAGAAGAAAGGGGGCTCAGGGGATGGCGGAAGTAAACAAAAAGGATAGAAAGGCCGCTGCAAAGTTTTGTAACAATCTCAATTGTCTGAGTAATAAGACAAGCATGGAACAGAGGTTTATACCTACAGTTTAAGGGGTTAGGCTAGAAGGGGATGAGTAAATGGACTATATAGAAAATATGATGAAAAAAATTCAAGCACCAAGAAAACGCTACATGCACCATACCGGATGAGGACGGACCAATCAGCGCAGTGGCTCCACTGGGACAACGAGAGTTGGAAAGGGCAGGGAAGAGGGTTCCTAGTAGCACATCCACAGGCCCTGACGGCATCTCAATAAGTTATGCAAATAAAAAAACTAGGACCAATCCCGCAAAGCAATAATGGATGGTGAAGCCCCCAGTGGGTGAAAACTAAGCAGAATGAGCATGATCTATAAAAGAAAGGGGGACAAAGCTGATATAAACAACTACCATTCTATAACAGCGACATCAGTAGTTTACAGGCGGGTGATGCAGATAGTAAATGCAAGACTACCGACATGGGTGGAGAATAAGGGGGTGCTCAGAGAATTAGAAAATGGGTTCCGTAAACGAAGGAAGTTGCAGGACCATCTGTTTTCATTGATGCAGTGTATTGAAATAGCGGGAAAAGAACACAGGTTTCTGTCGCTGGCATTTCTAGATATTGATTAATTGATATGTGGGGTTTAACGTTCCAAAACCACTATATGATTATGAGAGACGCCGTAGCGGAGGGCTCCGGAAATTTCGACCACCTGGGGTTCTTTAACGTGCACCCAAATCTGAGCACACGGGCCTACAACATTTCCGCCTCCATCGGAAATGCAGCCGCCGCAGCCGGGATCCGATCCCGCAACGTGCGGGTCAGCAGCCGGTACTTAAGCCACTAGACCACCGCGGTGGGGACATTTCCAGATATTAAGGGAACATATGATAGCGTGATTCAAGCAGACTTGTGGGGAACACTGGACACACTATATGAGGAATATGGATTAAGTAATCTTCTAAAATATATCTATAAAAGTAACAAGGTAGTTATAAAATGAGAAGAGGTATCTGAACCTATAGAGATACAACGCGGGCTTCGACAGGGATGCCCCTCGTCACCTTTGTTGTTTATGCTGTATCTACGGGGACTAAAAGCCAAACTAGAGAGGAGTCGACTAGACTTCAGTCTCTCTTTTTCTTAGCATGGAAAACCCACTAAACAATCATTACCAGCATTGTTGTATGCAGATGATGTAGAATTAATAGCTGACAACAAGGAGTATCTTCAGGGATTGGTAGACATCTGTGATAATGAGGGAAGGGAGATGGGTTAAATTTGAAGTTCAGTGGGGAAAATCGGCAATCATGTGATTTAATAATGACGAAGGCAGTGAGCATAAGATACACGAAGTCACGCTAGAAGTAGAGGATAAATACAAATATTTCGGCGTATGGATCAATAACGGGGCTGAGTACCTAAGAGAACATGAAAGATACGTAATTTCTAAGGGTAACAGGAATGCAGCTGTAATTAAAAATATGGCACTGTGTAACTACGATAGGTATGGCGTTGTGAGAAGGATTTGGAAAGGTGTCATGATCCGAAGCATAAAATCAGAGGTTCAAGCAAGATTGGAAATTAAACAACGTGGCATAGGTATACTTGCTTTGGGAGCACACGGAAATACCCCAAATCAGGAACTACAGGCTTACATAGGATGGACGTCGTTTGGGTGCATGGAAGGCAGCAGCAAGATAGAATTAGAGGAGCGATTGAGAAAAATGGGAGAGGAGCGTAGGGCTAGGAAAGTTTTCATCTACTTGTACATGAAGATTATTGATACTAACGGGAGGAAGCGAACTCGAAAATTGTCAATGAAGTATTTATACAACAGCAGAATACCAAGCCAAAAAGAAACATCGGTTAAGAAGAAGTTGAAGGAAATAGAGAGGGGCATGTGGGAAATTAGAATGCTCACGAAATGATCACTGGAGACGTACAAAACATTCAAGCAGGAAATCCCAAAAGAAAAGATCTACGATGATTCTCGGGGTAGTTGTCTGCTGTTCGAGGCCAGGAAGGGAGTATTGTGAACCAAGACATACCGAGCCAAATACAAAGGCACAGACACGTTATGTAGTGCGTTATGTAATGCGATTCGGGTTCAATGTCTCTGAGCCGCCACCTAAGGCACCGTCATCACCATCGGCGGAAGGTGGGACGGGACATGGTTCATTACTCTCTTTCCCTCGCCCAGCAGGAAACTGCTGGATTGACTTTAAATAAAGTTTATTGATTACACAAATTATTTCTCTTTCTTAAAGGCAAGGGCTCAACAGTTCGACTTCATAAACTGTTTATCGTGCACTTAAAGGAGGAAGGAGGAAGAAGGGAAGGAAGAAAGGAGGAAAAACAGAGAGGTTAGCCAATGCACTTAAAATTGTCAAAAATTAATCGAGTACTGCGTACTTAACGATGGGAGAGGGGCTCGAACCAGGGCATAGACTTGATGAATTCAGAAAAAGTTATTAACAATTTAGAGTACTTGGTTCTCTACTATGAGAGAGTACAAATCCATCCTACGTCGACAAAGATTACGCCGTGAAATCTTGAAAGCGACGGCTGAAAATGTTACGGCAACATCTGAGATGGCACAGCAAGTGCACCGTGTTTAGACGAAGTGGGTAACGATTTAGAGTATTGGGTACTCTACTATGGGAGAGCATAAAGCCGTCCCGGGGGCCTCACAGTGCAGAAGCAGTGAACAACGCTGTGTGCGTTTAGAAAAATTGTTAATCGATTTCGAGTACTTTGTAGCCAACTATGGGAGAGTAGTAAGCCGTCCCGATTTAGTAACTGCAGCCTAAACGCGAAGCTCATAAATAGGCTGGTGTTCCTAGTGTTTGCAATGCGTTTAAGAGATTCGTTTCTGAAAGAAGCATACATATACACAGAAGACATTCATGTGTTACACTTTTCGTTCTCAAGACATTGCTAATATATTCTAACATACATTCAAATGCACAATAGAAACTGTTTGTACCTGCAAACAGAAATTCTAACGTGCACAAAGCAAAATATGCGCAGGGGTACGTGCACTTCATGAAAAGGAACAAAAAAGAAAGAAAATAAACAATAAAATGCGTATATGAATAAATAAATACTTACATAGTACTAAATGCAAGTTCAGTGAAATCACAAACGCTAGCCTTCCTTCTCAGTAGTGAAGGCAAGGCATGGGCACTTTGTTCGTTCTGAGAAGAATAAATCGTGTTGACCGCCGCACAGTGGTGGCAGCGAATGCTGCACAGTGACGCACTGGCGGACCAACTCAGGGCTGTCCAGAGGGCCCGTGTGGCGGCAGAGGGGCTTGGCCTTTCTGTGCCGACGTGGGAGCAGCCAGCATCAGTCCTGAACTGATTCTCAGGACTTCAATGAAGTTATCCACACCATACCATACCACTGGAAGAAAGCTTCCTCCCCCGGAATGAATGACTGTTCGTTCAGATGTGTTAACATCATGGTTCTTAAGTGATGTACATGGTCCTCGGAGGGCGTCCCCGCAGGTATGCCAGTCCCCTCCGCTTCCGCAATACAAAAGTACCAACACACAATATCAACTCAACAAAAATGTATCTGTGCCACGGCTGCCATTGCACGCTGTCTTGAAACATGCTGGTCACCAAACGCCAGAAAGTACGTGCCACAGGACATTTGTGAAGAACATGATTTAGGGTTTCCGTCCGTCCGCATTGCAGACATGAGGCGGAGGGTGCCACACCTCACGCCGCAAAGCGGTCGGCTGTTGGCAACGCCTGTCATTCTCTTAACCATGTGAAGTTTTGGACTTCAGCGGGTAGGGTCGTGGTTTTCATAAACCAGCATAGACTTTTGCGGAATTTCTTGAACTGATCATCGTTTAAAATTTTCCAAGCAATACATTCACATATTTCAGTAGGTGACATATCAGTTCACAGTGTGATGAGTTATTTTGAAAAGAAAAAGCAGAGATTTCCCCACGTACGTATAAAATAATCGGTATAATATAAGTCGGTGGCCGCTCAGCCGCCGGTCCCGTCTCGTTCGCTATTCCAAAGAAACGACGGAAAGTTCCCATCAGGTACTTTGTGCGTTGTGTGTGACTTTGTGCGTGTTTAGAAAAAA
The DNA here is from genome assembly GCF_043290135.1 of Rhipicephalus microplus. Classification (NCBI taxonomy): domain Eukaryota; kingdom Metazoa; phylum Arthropoda; class Arachnida; order Ixodida; family Ixodidae; genus Rhipicephalus; species Rhipicephalus microplus. Next base: position 168,679,341 of record NC_134703.1, read on the forward strand.
AAGTGGTTAACGATTTAGAGTACTAGGTACTCTACTATGGGAGAGCATAAAGCCGTTTCCAGAACTGAAGTAGATACCATGAGTTTAATGCGTTCTCACTTCACTACAATAGTTTCATCTCACAACACAAATGTCGAGTATGTAAGATAGTTCAGTTTACCACATTGACACACCTTTGTAGTTCTGGTTTCGCGTTAAAAAATTGAAAACGACCCGGCAAGTTTGGTCAGGGATATTGACATCGCTCTTCAGCAGTATGTAATGTTTCAGAAAGCTATGAGGAACCTTTAACTCGTAGTAATGGTAGCATTATCAATTGCCGAGAAAAATAAAATACTTGTTTGGAAGGAAAAATCTGCTGGATTGATTGTTTTTCACGGGTGAGGAGAGGCGCAGTCGGACACGACGTGGTTTTGCGAACGGAGCTTCCTTTTAGGGGCGAAGCTCCTTATAGCGGCACCCGTTCATCCCTCGTAGCCGTTGTAGTGTGTAACAAGTATAACATTCTGACCTCCAAGGTGGCGCCGGTTCGAGATTTCTTCTGTGCGTTTTTGAACAATAAAAGATAGTGCTCAATGTACATGCCAATGACTGCTAAAGGCGATTGAGAGACAGGAGCATACGGCTTTTAGTTAACGCGCACGCTGCGATCCCCATAAGCAGCCATTAGCATGAACATTGAGCACTATTTGACAAGAAAGGGTTGCTACGTTATACTCGCTGGGTGTAACCTCCTTAGTTTTAGAAAGGTTTAGCGAGCGTTGAGCCGCAGTGCCATGAATACAATGAACTAGTATATACCATAAACTCGAGGTGGTTAAAGGTGGGAAGTAGGTACGAAGCGCAAGCCGTAAGAAAGTAAAAGCCGAATCCTCCTGTCTCTCATTTCCCATTAGCAGCCATTGACATGTACATTGAGCACTATCTGACAGGAAAAGATTGCTACGTTATACTCGCTGGGCGTAACCTCCTTGGTTTTAGAAAGGTTTACGAGCGTTGTGCCACAGTGTCATGAATACAGTGAACTAGTATATACCATGAACTCGAGGTGGTTAAAGGTGGGAAGTAGACACGAAGTGCAAGTCGTAATAAAGTGTGCGTGTGTCGCCACTCGTTTAGTCCTTGGAATGTCCGCTGGATGGCGGTGCTTCTGTATGCGGAATATTTGATGAAAAGATGCAAGATGGTGGTACTTAAAGTGTTGACTAGATGGATGAACGGACACACAGACAGATGCATGGACGGACGCATGGATGGCTGCACGGACGGATGAACGCATGGACGAACGCAGGCGCAGTTGCATGGACAAACGCACAGATTGACGTGCGGATGCACGAACAGACGCACGCACGGACGAGCGGATGGACGCACGGACGGTAACACAGACGGACGGAAGCAAGAACGCATGAACGGACGAATGCTTCGCCCCAATCTCCAGCATTCACCCCGTGAATATGCTGCCATTTTTTTGTAGCGCTAGCTATACACTCTCCTAGCCACAGCTACAGTGTACCGTGGTTTCGCGTGTTCGTACAAAAGTCGTGCTGCGCATGCACAAGGAGCAGTGACCGCGCGCACTTCATCGGTTTGCGCAGTCCCGATTAGTGACGTCATAACCACGGCATACGCATTATGATCGTACCTCGTGGCTTGTGCACTCCAAGCCACGCTGCTCTTTTTAGAGAGTTTGAGAATTGGGGCCCCAAGGAGCTTGGGGACACAAGAAGCTTGCGACGCGCCAGAGCGCATGCGCAGAACCCAAGTCAATCTTGGGCGCTTGCGTTCATGCCGACTCAATACCCAAAACATTTTGATTCAGCACTACCAAAGCTGCTGGGTGTAAGAAAGCCACATAGTTGCGCAGAAAAACATAGTCCTATAGAGTGCGTTAAAAATGACCGGGTTGACTAAACTTGGCGTTCGTTTGGTGTACGTTACGCCACATCTTTATGTGATACGTTTATTGTTTGCATTTAGCTCGTACGCATTAAATTATTTTTTCCTTTACCCCCGGTAACTGCGTCTGTAGATCAACATGGCAGCATACATGTACAAGTGACCATCCACTTCAATCCGACCTTGTTCTTGCTATATGCCCACTGCACTGACAGCAACATACAAATAATAAAATCCGCCATTGATTTCTTTCATCTTACTCTGAGGATAAAACATCAGGTACGTGCTGTCGTTATTAGCGAGATATGCTGCTTGCTTAGCCGCACGTGCTAAAGCTAACGTGCCGAGGCAGGGCTTGGGCTACGTCGCAAGACCAAGAACGCTACATCTTAAAACAACGGAAGTGCAACATGGCACAGAGTTTCATGCACGTTGGATCCTCCTTCGATGGAAAAAAAAGAGCAAAAAGAAGTGTTGCAGCGGTAGACGCGAAGAAACGCGTAGACGGAGACGCATGTTATACGAGAGCCACGAAAAGCGTCGGAGAGAAATGGTTACAAAGTGAAGTTATCCGCCGGCATGAGCTCCTACCGACCTTCAGCATGCAGAACAACCAATCCACGCATTGAGTTCCTGGCGTGACTGTTTGTTTCACAGTTTTACTGTACTTCTTAGTTAATAAGTTAGCCTTATATGGAATGAGTGTGTATAGACAATTCGGCGAAGAGATGCCGTGAAGACGGTGAGCAGACGACATGGCGCGGATGAATACACGTGGAAAGGCTAATCACTTTTTCTATTGGCTTACGGGCCGTGTAGCCTCCACAGTGCTGAAGAGTGGGACTCCAATGCGTCTTGGAACGCCAGCAAGACGAAGCAGACGGAGCGCAAGCCCCGGTGCCATATGGCCCGCGTCTCGCATAATTTCAAACTTGGCCACGGGTGACGCCCCGTGCGTTTGACCCAATCCAGCCTGCGTTTAACACAGTTCTCACACTCTTCTGATCCTGCGAACACAATAGCAACGCAGCTTGAGGACCCAGTGTCTTGGGCCCCCAATTCTCAAACTCTCTTTTGTTGGCGTCTGCCGCTGGGAGTTTGCCAGCATGGTTTAGCCATAAGGAGGGAGGGCGAAATTGCTGCTCAGTGGCGCAGAAGAGCGGATAAGCTTAACTTATGGGATCTCAAAACAGTTACCTGGCAATTAGTGGTTGAGCATAGGAAGAACAAATGAAAGAAGGCTAAATGTACGGTGGAGACACTACAGCAAAGGAAGGAACGTCTAGCAAAGCGGCGTCGCCAGGAGACCGTTTGACTGCATATATGGCTAACGGTGAAACTTGGAAAAATTTAGCGCCAGCGTGATTCGTACCTTCGAGGAACACTTCGTACAAGCAATCCGTTTGGATATTTGATTGATTGATTGATATGTGGGTTTAACGTCCCAAAACAACTATATGATTATGAGAGACGCCGTAGTGGAGGGCTCCGGAAATTTGGACCACCTGGGGTTCTTTAACGTGCACCCAAATCTGAGCACACGGGCCTACAACATTTCCGCCTCCATCGGAAATGCAGCCGCCGCAGCCGGCATTTGAACCCGCAACCTGCGGGTTAGCAGCCGAGTACCTTAGCCACTAGACCACCACGGCGGGGCCAATCCGTTTGGATATGTGTACAACGTGTGTGAAAGGAAAGACCGTGGCACATCAAATACTTGACGACAGTGATGAGTGTCATGCGTGAAACGTTGAGTTTAGCAGCGCCCGCTTAGCTCACGCTACGTATATCCTGGCATAGCCGAGTTAAGCCACTGCAACATTTCTTTAAAAGTCGAAAACTATATGGGCTGTGTTCCGATTCTTAGACAGCACTTAGACAGCCTACGGAGACTGCTTAGAAGACAGCACCAAGCCCATGCTGTCAGAAAATAGGAACACGTCTAGACGGCTTTTACGCGACGAGGCACCACCTCGCACTGAGAAGAGAAAGCCAAAATAGGCAAACGTAACAGCTGTGTTTTCTGGCCTAATTTGTGCTAAAATCTGAAAAAAAATTAAACGTTACTCCCATTGAACTTCTGAAGAAGCGTCTGCTTGTGGGCAGACAACCATTCCGGCGAGATTCGGTCTATCTGAGTGATTCGCTGAGTCGCCATCTTGTTTAGACAGTAAAGTAGCCTGCATCGTATTTGTCTACGATGCGGTCTTCTCGGAGCTGTCTACTTTGCCGGCTACGTGAGAATTAGAATGTGACTTAAGATGGCCGCCGTCCATTTAACTGTCTATTTACTCGTCTACGGTGAGTATTAGAACACGCCCATATAACACAGCATTTCTTGACTAAAAAGCTCTTTCATAAAGCAATGAAACACCCACTTACTTGCACATCAAATAAGTTTTCTGACCCAGCGCCACAAATGCCCGTTAGCTGTTCTGAAGGACAAAATACCTTCACAAGTGGCTGTAGAATATACTAGCGTCATTTTAGGGGCGAAGCTCCTTATAGCGGCACCCGTTCGTCCCTCGTAGCCGTTGTAAAAGTGTGTAATAAGTATAACATTTTGACCTCCTATGTGGTGCCGGTGAGAGATTTCTTCCGTGCGTTCTTGAACAATAAAGGTAGGGCTCTGTGTACATACCAATGGCTGCTAAGGGGGAATGAGAGACAGGAGAATTCGGCTTTTAGTTAACGCGCACGCTGCGAATTGTATTGTTCAACAACGCAGAGAATACAAGAAAGGGTTGCTACGTTATACTCGCTGGGCGTAACCTCCTTGATTTCAGAAAGGTTTTGCGAGCGTTGGGCCGCAGAGCCATGAATACAGTGAACTAGTATATACCATGAACTCGAGGTGGTTAAGGTGGGAAGTAGACACGATGCGCAAGCCGTAAGAAAGCGTGCATGTGCCTCCTCTTGTCCAGTCCTTGGAATGTCCACTGGGTGGCGGTGCTTCTATATGAGGAATATATGATGTAAAGATGCGAGATGGTGGTACCTGGAGTGTAAAATACGTGGACGAACGGACACACTGACAGATGCATGGACGGACGAACGCATGGCTGCACGGACGGATGGACGCATAGACGGACGCAGGAGCGGATGCGTGGACGAAAGCATGGACGGACGCACAGATGAACGTGTGAACGCACGAACAGACGCACGCACGGACGGGCGGATGGACGCACGGGCGGCCACACAGACGCGCGCATGGATGGACGGAAGCAAGAACGAATGGACGGGCGGATGCTTCGCCCCACGCACTATCCATCATTCACTCCCTAGATATGCTGCCTTTTTTTCGTGATGCCTAGTTGCGAGTGTTCCCACACGTTCACATCCACATTTATTAGCGTTGGACAGTCATGATGTTGACGAAGGCAGCAGTCAGCGTGTCCAATTCACAGTCATTCTGATGGTGTGCCTGTGTTTCGTTCCTAATTTTCTCTCCTTTTTCTACGCTTATCCATTCTACCCCTGTATAGTGTAGCAAACCATACTTGTACTTCTGCTTAACCTTCCTGCTATTCCTCTCGCCCTCCTCACATATCCTAGCGAGTGACATGTGCATGGTCACTGTGCTTGGCATTTTTCATGGTGTGATGCTAGGTATCGGTGTGGCTTGCGGACGCGTCTGCATCGGCTCAGCCAACCGACGTTGTTCAACTGAGTCCAACGTGCTTTCTCTCCGATGTTTCTACTGGAACAACTCCGCGAAGTTTCAAGGAACACCTCCGTATACCCCATTAATCACGGTAAGTCCACTGGAACCTCTTTTGTGGGTCCTTTTTCGGACACCAAGGGTTAAGCCTATTTGTTATCGGGCGCCGCAGTGCGAAAAGGCGGAACGCGCGGCCGCTTGTTCGGCAGACCCCCGAGGAGGCCATGCCTCATGAGGCTATGATGGAAGGAGAGCAAATCTTTAAAGAGGAAGCCGGAGTCAAACGGCTCGATTACCACCCACAGAAAGCGGAAAGCGGATAAAACCTGCTTCGAGCACGAGACGCGCTCGGCTAGGCAAAATGGAGTCCGCGTTGGCGCCGCTAAAGCCAGCCAGCTGAGAAAGGTTGCCGTAGCCTACAGGCTACAGCACCTGCCCAAATCACACTTTCGAGTGGTCGTCCGCCGGGGGGGGGGGGGGGGGGCTTGAGGTGCGAACATGCAATCAGTTATAGGTCATGCAAGCCATTTTAATGGCTGCCAGGCTGCCCCCAGCGGCAGCCGAGGAGGATATCGTGTGTGCGAACGCCATGCAGAATATATTCGTTACAAGCACACCCTCTGAATCGAATTCCAGTGCATACTGCAAAGTGCAGGAAATAATTCTGGCAGATAAAAAGCACTCTATCGCGGCTTACATTACACCACCGGGAAATACCTGTAGAGGTGCGGTCACAGGCATTGACACCAATCTGGCCGAAGCTGCGCTGCAAAGCCCTTTTGTCACACCTAGAAACCCGATGGTGCTTGGAGTCAGGCGCATAAAGGAGACGCCTACCGTGATCGTACTGTTCAACAGCATGAAAGTTGGTTGCGAAACTTTATTGTGGTCCTGCAAAGTACCCAACTATATTCACTGCGGCCCCCAACATGCTACGATGCACCCTGTACAAGAGGCAAATCGACACTTGTTGTAACTGCTGCTGGATCGGCCACAGGCACGACGTCTGTGTGTGGCCGATTCAGCCGCAGTTACAACTGTGGCCGAAAAGTGTGGGAAAAGTTGGGAACTTCGATCATCTCAGACGGACACGAATGTATGCAACCGAAGTGCACGCTATGCGGAGACGCTCATCTCACCGGTGACCGTACCTTCAAAAACAGGTTTTAAGAAGACGACGTAGAAGAAGAAGGAAAGGCGGTCACAGGACGAAGAACGCTACGAGCAACGCTGGAGACCACGGAATCACCACTTCTACCAAGACACCAGCTGCGGCTGCTCCCAGGAACGCCGCCACGAAACGCTCTCAGAGTTCCCGGGGTGACTTCAACTCGCAACCTACCTGGGCGGACAAGGTAGCCGGAACAGGTGAGGCCCATGCCCCCGCGCAACCAGGGCAACTGTCACAGCAAACGCGAGAACAAATAAAATTGCTAGAGCGCGAGAAGGCGTCTGTTCAACAGGAATTATCTGATATTAAGTCAATCGTGCAATAAATGCAGCAGCGAGAGCGAGCGTCTAGCGATCAAGCTACCGCAGCCACCGACCACGTCCGTCAACACAGGCGCGAAACGCAGGGCGGGCCCTGATCCAATGGACGAGGAGACGCTTAACGTCTCAGGCATTAAAATACTGCTTGAAAAAGCTAACAATGAACATTATAGCAGAAATCACCCCTATTAAGATCCAACTGACCGAGCACACCGCAAAGCTTCAAATTTTAGAATCAGACAGGCAGCGCGCACTGTTTGGTGCACCCCCTTCTAGTCATCCCCAATCTAGTCGTCTGGCAATGGAATTGCGTCAGCTCCGCAAAAGGAAGGCAGTATTGCAACACTTACTTAGCTCTGCTACCGAACGGCCATCAGTAATCCTCCTCTAGGAAACGCCCACCGATGTTGCCGCTCTTCGTGACTATCGTGCTGAAGCGTATTTCAAAGAGGGCAAGAGTGGTGTAGCGATACTCGTCCCGAAGCATCTCGCCTGTTTACGTCATGACGTAAGGCCGGGCTCGAAAATTGAACACATCATGATCAAGCTCATCTCGAACGCTAAACTTAAGCAATTCTTTTTCATTTTATACGTTTACAGCTCTCCAGCCGAGGGAATAGAGACGTTTCATGCTGTTTTCCACGAAGCGTGTAAAGTTTCAGGTGATCGCACGCTCATCATAGCAGGGGCCTTCAGCGCACATCATCAAGATTGGGCTATATAAGGGATACCACAAAGGTCAAAGCCCTCGCGGCACAAATCACAGCTTGTGGTCTCACATTGGTCACCGATCCACCATACCCCACCAGAATAGGCAACTCGGTCAGCAGGGATACCACACCACACTTGACCATGGTTAGGAATGCAGAGGGACCCGTACGGACCAACTTACGAGAGAATCTTAGTAGTGATCACTACATTTGCAGCCTCGCGATAAGAATCTCGTCCCCACCACTCGGAAAATTTCACGTCACAGACTGGGACCTTTTTAGAGATATCAGAAAGTGAGACGAGAATGAATGCAACTTGTTAAACGAATTAATCACTCGCCTCAAAGAAGACGTTGCTGCTTTCACAAAGGAAGTGGAGACAGAAAGAGAGAGAGAGCGCATGGACATACAATCAGCCCACCTGCTGGAAGCTAAAAACGCATTGCAGGCTCAATAGAAAACGCAGAAACTAAACCGACGCCTACGCAAAAAAATTGCTGAGCTTAGTAGTCAGATAGTTGAGCATAGTGAAACACTAGCTCGACAGCACTGGGACGAAGTATGCAATGCCATCGACGGGCAAATGAAGAGTGGTGTGAAGTGGAACCTCCTCGAACATCCACTGGGAGATAAACAATCCAAAGGCAATCAACCCCTTACAATTGACAGACTTATCCATAACCTAAACAACTCTGGTCTGACAGAGACACAAATTATCGATGAGGTCGCCTCGATATATCTTTGCACAGAACTCGCCTCACACAATGGCTACCCTCCTGCTGTGCCCGCGAAGGGAACGGACCTTCTTGGTCCCCCCTTTCCGTGCGCAGAGGTACGAGATGTTCTATATGAGCTCGACTGCAGATCAGCTCCGGGTCCCAATGGGATCAGTAACAAACTCTTAAAGAATTTAGCTGACAAGGATATCGAGCTTATAACGAATAATATCAACTCAACGAGGTATGGGAGACCGGCGAGGTTCCAGCAGAGTGGCGTGACGCGACCATCATCCTCATCCCGAAGCCAGGGAAACCCCTGGAGCTTGGCTCGCTCTGGCCTATATCTATCACTTCATGTGCGGGGATGGTCGCCGAGCACTTTATCCTCAAGCGGGCCACTAAATTTGCCTAGGAAAGAAACTTACTTTCATTTAATCTAATTGAATTCAGGTCATCCATGTCTATGCAAGATGTAATGTTGCTTTTAAAACATTCATTGGCAGGGTCTCGAGAGACACCAGAGCTGTTCTGGCACTTGACTTGTAAAAGGCCTTCGAAAAGGTCAAACACTCCCACATACTTTATTCCATTAAAGAAGCGGTTGTAGAAGAAAACTTTTACAACTACATCAGCTCATTTCATAAGAATAGAGAAGCTACCATTCACCTAGGATTTCTCGGCTCGAAGACGTTTAATCTTGGACCTAGATGCACCCCATAAGGGGGAGTGCTATCCCAATTTTTATTCACCTTATCGCTGAGAGCACTTTCCCGCAGTCTGGCCGAGATTGAAGGTCTTGGTCACGCCTTCTACGCCGACGAAATCACCGTCTGGTGCATTAGGAGGTTGTGATGGGCAGATTGAAGAGTGATTACACAGCGATCAGGGTTGTTCAAGATTTTCTTCACAAGGCAGGGCTCTGCTTGTCATCTAATAAATCGGAACTGCTCCTTTACCGGCCAACAATTGGGACAAAAAAAAAGTTTCCCCAATATCTCGATCACCACAGAAAACATCTCTATTGTTAGGATCGTAAATAAAGTTAGAATCCTCGGTATGTTCCTGAAGGAGAATGGCAGTAACGCATACACGTTAGAACGCATCGCAGCCAAAGCCGATTCCATGACAAGATTAATCGTAGGGTGGCAAACAAACGAGGGGCTTATCCGAGGAGAACCTTCGTAGACTCTTTCCCGTTTTCGTAATGAGCCACATCAGCTACATCGCCCTGGCTCACAAGTGGAGCAGGAGGGATGAAGCCAGATCAGAATCAGTAATTCGCAAGAACATAAAATAGGTACTGGGTCTCCCACAGAGCACCAGTACAGAACATCTATTGGCACTGGGTGTCTGCAACATCTTTAGAAAAATAGTAGAGGCACAACGGGTCGCCCAAGTTGCAAGACTGGCTTCCACGGATGCTGGCAGGCAGTTACTAGCGCATATTGGTTTGCGGTCTCCCATCGCCAGACAGAGGGAGTGCGCGATCCCTATCAAAGTCAGGGAAATGTATGCTGTATCTCAGATATCTAGAAACATGCACCCCCAATACAACTACGGCAGACGCTAAGCAAGGGCCAGAGCCCTTCTTCGAACAGCAGCTACGGTTGAGGACAACGTCGCCTTCGTTGACGCAGCGCAATACGCAGCTTCCAATCACTTTGTTTCAGCAGCTACGTCGTTACGGGGAGAACTGCTGACATCCCTCACGCTGAAAAATTTGGATGCCGACAAAACCGAACAGGTGGCAGTGGCCATCGCCATGGCCACTAAGAACCGTTCTACTATTTACACGGACTCGTGAGCCGCCACTAGAGCATCTATGAAAGTCTCGGTGTGCAAAAAAGCCGCTCGCGTTCTCTCTGCTGCATCTTGAACAGGCAAAAAGCATATAATTTGGTTCCCTGGTCACATGTGCAGTGATGCTCACGAAACCATCCCAAACGCCAACGAACTTGCACACTCCCAGGCGCGAGGTCTCACTCAACGCGCCGGAAGTGGGCACTCAGAGGCTAAGGGAGGGCAGTGGCAAAGCGACCCTCTTCTCACTTTTAACGAGATCTGTAAGCGATATCAGCTGGTGCGTTTGAAGTTTCCGCTTCCACACCTACACCTAAACAGACCACAGGCAATCACCCTGCGAATGCTACAAACAAACAAACAAACAAACAAACAAACAAACAAACAAACAAACAAACAAACACGTATCCATGTCAGTTTATTTGGTCTAAATTCATAGACGAAATATACCCACGCTGTCTGCGCTGTGGTCATCCGAGGTGCACCCTTCAGCACATGCTGTGGCAGTGTCACGACTTGCGCGGGGGCTCAGGGTCTCCTTCCACTGAGGAAGACTGGCTCCAGCTCATCACCAGCTCCGCAAAGGACGAGCAACTAAGGGCTGTCCAGAGAGACCGGGAAGTCACCGAGAGCCTGAACCTCCCGGTGCCATCGTGGGTGGGGCCCCCAGACAGTACCCCCTGACGGTAGCATTATCGTTTTCTCAGGACCAAAGCAAGTTCCTTGGCTCTCTGACTGACTGTATTTATTGTTGAATCACTTCATTTTTCCTTATAATCTATGCGTCTTCAAACAGCTCGATAATACTTTCTTTCTTTTTTTTTTGCTGGTAGCAATTATTTATATGATAAGTAAATCAAAGCCCCGCTAAAACAGGTTAGTGCTGCTTTATTAACATTTCTTTGAATAACACCTACTGAAACTGCGATATGAAGCGGCAACCATGCCAAAACTTTGTGAACGTGAAGTTAGCTAGCGTGTTGCTGGTTCCTTATATCTGCTTTTTATCCTCTACAAGGGATTGCGCAAGAAGCCGGCCGGTAATGTAAGCACGAGCATTAGAAGCGAGGGCAAAAGAATGTGACTTTTCCCAAAAAGAATACGGTAGTTTTCGTGACCACCCCCCCCCCCCCAAAAAAAAAAAAACTTAGTAAACAGGGAAAACCAATAAGACTTTTTTATGGATAAGCAGCAAATATTCTAATATGTGATAGAAACTATTGCCCCTTGTTCATTAAAAACCCTACTGATGAGATGACAAGTTCTCATGGTTTTCTTTTCTATTTTCATGGTATTCTCACACTGTTCAATTTCACGCACAGCAGCCAATGCAGTTGAAGCTACGAAGCATAAGCAACCCAGCCGGGCATCGCAGACTCGCTCCAAGTGTCGTATTCACAGCGCAGTTGGTTTCAATGCGAAAACACAGCATACCCTACACGGCAAAAAAAGCCGATGTCGGCACCCGGTTACAAGGAAACTCACGTGGTCAGTCGATTGCACCAATCGATGACGCAATTGTGACGTCATCACTTGACGTTATGGTGTACTGTTACGCGGCACGGCTGTAGAATGCACTGCGGACGTTAATATAGTCGGCATACACAGCTGCACCATGTTTTGCATTGAATGCATGCAGGCGACTTCAGCAATTCTGTAACAATTGATCCGCGAAACGTGCTTTAGAATAGTTTCCCCGCAAAGGTCTACTGCAAGTAGAACTGGCGCGGATGCAAGGTAACATCAGATTCTGTATTTTTTATGCAATTGAGCTTTTATTACGTGCGGCCCAGTTTTGCCTGGCACCGTGAGTGGCCTGTTATTCGCCGAAAGATGTAACGAGTTGCGTCCTAACTTACGACACAAAATGTGGCACTAAATTTTATACCAGAATACACGGCACATGAGGGAAGCATTTACATTTGTCTCCTACATTGATTGATTTGTGGGGTTTAACGTCCCAAAACCATCATTACATTTGTCTCCTACGTTGAACGGTGTTTTTCGTTAGGAACGAGAGCAAAAAGAGAAGAAAAACGTGGCTGATCTTTTATATAGAAATCGGTATTCGCTACTCCTACTAGGCACTCGCCTCCTAGCGGCCGCGCCTGAAAACGGCGCTAACTGGGTCAACCTTGAAAGGAGATATGTTACCAGGTTGCGCGCGTTGCGAAGCGGGCTGCATAATTCCTTCATTTTCACCATGCCGAACACGCGCACTTGATAAAGAAGGAAGCGATGTCTACAGACCATTAAAGTCTGCCGCGATGCATGGCATCACGGTGCAAAGATATAAACGTATAATTCTATCACTTCCCGAACGATGTGCACGACGCGCAACAGAAAACGGCGTAAATCATGAACTTACGCATGCGAAAGAAGGTGACGGACACTACGATAGTTTGCTCTAAACCATTCGCTCTCGAAGACTTAATTCTCCTCGGTAAGTACACTATTATTAAAGTGTGTGCATTCCTATCAATATTAGGGCTTCTCTAAGCACGCAGTATAGATTCGTTTATATAAGCAAGCGCATTAAAAAAATTGCTGCGCTACCTGTTTTTACATACCTCTGTCTTCTGTGCAAGTCTAACCCCGGTATTCACACACGCTCCTCGACTCGACTTTCACCCTTCACTTGACAGACTTGAGCACTGCGCCGCTGCTCGGCTGAAAATGACGCTGCGCTACTCAAGAAGAGCAGCAAATTATCACTGATATGCAGTGACGTGCCCTGCGTAGAGATGGTGCTCCCATCGGCTTTCTCGTGTGAAGGTGGAGCGTTGAGTAAAGGGGCGTTCTAGAATACGGGGGTTAGTGTGACCCATTCCCAAATTAAGCTGCTGCAATTCTTCTCCCCTAACATTTCTGATTCCGAGTGTGTGCATGAGTCACACGCGCGTGCGCAGCGTGCGTGTATGTTCATGCGTATATATATTGCCACATTCCTAATTCAAGTTTTGTTACTAGTTGCCCCGATACACTGTAAGTAATCCTCAGTGCAAACCACTCCTGCAGTGTTCGAGAAACTTCCGGACTGTAGTTGATAATTTCCTTTAAGATTACGCGAACTGTTCGAACATTACAGATTATTTAGGAACCTACATGGACGCTAGCGATAACGCTGGACTATTCAACGGCACGTGCGTGAATGCCGACGCGCTTCACCGCATGTGAGTTGATCGATCGCCGGCGTTCTGTTCGTCGAAATCAGTGTCAGTATGTGTCGCTGTAATGTGACTTTCCGTTTACCGGCCACAAATGCGGCCAAATAAGCAATTTCATCTTGGATTTACAGTCTGCTCCCTTCGTCGACATCGCGATCCCGTGACAATATCATGTCCGTGCATTCGTAGCGTGCGTAATGTGCGTGAGTATATCTGCTTTGAATATCGACTCCTACCAACACCAACAAGCCAGTGTTCGGGAGCACACGACCTTATTCATTAGAAACTCTATAACGTGACTGCGAATGAAACGAAAGGAGCGCTCCTTTTGCAAATTAAAGTACGGTTTGCCTTATTTCAAGATACACTGGTCCTCACATAGCTATGTTCTATATTCAAGTAAACGGTATCCGTATTTAGGTTTTGGCGAGACACGGAACTCAATGGCTCTGCATGCAATCGGCAACACAAGTCGCAGCGTAGTTACTTCAATAACTGTTAAAGCCTTGCCTGTCGCAGTGTAGCAACACAGCGCAAAAGTGCTATATCATCTTTCGGAGAGGCCTCCTACACACAAGCAGTTGCTTTCTTAAACCTCGGGTTCACGGGACAGGTTCTTCAGCTTGAAATAAATCTGACGCGGTTATCAAAAGATGCTCGATATTCGCGTTGACAGCGCCACTATTTCTGCTGTTTGCCGATGAGAGTGAAGTGGTCCGCGACCAGCTATACCTTTCGCTTTCGACGAAGCAATAATGTGAACCAACGCCACAATCAAGAAACCTCAGTACAGCGCAAAGCGAAAGTGCCACGTTGACCCTGTTAGGCGCAGCCATCTTTATTTTTTTTTGATCAGTGTTGCCAGCACATGAAGCGTTTTCTGTAGTTCCGAATAACAAGAAAGTGAAACGTGTCTTTAACGCGGTGATTGAGCGTTTATTTTGCATTATTTCAGCAACAACAACAGATTGCAAAGTGAGGTGGGGAACGGCAAATAGCTCGAAACTTGCAGCGCACACCTCAAGCAGAAAGCACGCAGGAAATCATACACAGGACAAGCGCGCACTAACAACTGTCACAGCTCGACACTTGAAGCGCACTGTTTAAACAAAAAGGCGACAAGACGAGCACATAAGATACAGAGGACAAGCGCAAACAATTGTCAATACTTCCTGCGTCGTGTGTCAGCAGCGCAGTTCTTTCGTAAACGTGGCTGTGGCAGCGTGCGATGTGACATCCGCCCTTTCCCGAATTACGAGTCTCATAAGCGAGTGCTCAGGAGTGACCACGCTCCATGGAGGCGGCGCTTCGTGGAGACGACAACCTGTAGAACACGCCCGACGCGAGTCTGTCGCGCCATCTTGCCACTGATAACGAAAAAGCTCTTTAGTTTCGAAGGTCTGAGGACTGTCAAACGGTTTATGGTGTATATAAGTGGGTTGCCATTAGCATAAGCGACAACGTACGTTCTGTGTTCTTTTATTACCTGACTTTGGTACCAAACACATAATACAAACGACACTGGTGAGAAAGCATGCAATTCGCAATATATACATGATGACTGAATAGTCAACGAGGGTGGTGCTGCTTTCGTTAGGCTAAAAATTGCGCAAGTTCACCAGCGGCTCCATTCGTAAAATCCTAACTGGTGGCTCCTTTGCAGCTCTAGAAATCCCCAGAAATTAGTTAAAGTTCTCTCTGAAATAATGGAGTAGTGGTTAGCATCGCGCGCGGAAAATCGAGAGGTTGCTGGAATGATTCCCCGTGGCGGATGCTTGCCTTCTGGTTTTATTTTTTTGCAGTCTCTTAGATTATATTCTTCAACGTCACTTCCGTGACGGAAGAACGGCAGCGGAGCTGTGGTGGACCCCGGCATATAACACTTTCGTGTTTAAAAAAGCTTCCTGTTCCGATATAATAAAGAGGTATGCCGGTACCTTGATGGGTAGCCAAAGCACATTAGGGTTTATTTATTTAGACAAAAAGGAAAAGGAAATAGTAGAACGAAGCTAGTGACGTTACAGCAACAATTATCTACTTTGACAAGTTCTGTTCTTTCAACAATTCGGTAAACTGTGCGACCTGCATACCTGCATGAACGTGCACCTATCAACAAGATTCGGCATGAGATTTTACCACAAAGACCACAAGGACAACAGATATGAGGTAAGCGAGCAAATAAATAAATAAGTAAATAAATGTCTGGGTTAGAGCCTTTGCCTCGGGCATAGGGTCTCCCCGATTGTTTCTAAAATTATAATTGATAGGATCATTACGCCGCACGAAACCATTTCCAATGATTCGCCCTACACCCATTCATGAGGACTGTAGCCGTCCGCGCGGTGTTTCACGGTCCTGGTTCGTTAGACCACTCCCCCACACTCATGGCCGACCCTGTGGAGGGGCGTGCGGCTAACTGAGGGTCGCGGAACGTCCTCGCTACATACAATACAGTAACTTCACGTCATCGTTTTAGTCGTAGGGTCTCTACTCTACCCCTTTCACATCTTACCAGAGGACGAGACCTCACGCTCAGACTTCTATAGACAGGGGATTACTCCAGCCCAGCTAACGTGTCAACTTATACGGATAAATCTCCTGACGGTCATTACTGTGGGTGAGTGTGCACATTTGAGCGCATGACGGGGGACTGCTCCCCACATCCCCATGGCAACCCTCCAAAGGCAGGACTTTTATTCCGCCATCAAAAGCATGAATCGTCACCGTCAGCTTCAGGCAGGGCAAGGGGCCCATGACAGCTGCTGGCAGGTACTCCTAAAGCCCCTCCATCGCGTCTACTGCCGCTTTTTTAAGTAGCGACAACCATTGTTCCACCACCGCTGCCTAAATCCGGTTTCAGAGCTTCCGAAAAGAAGTTATTGAGCCACTTCCTTCCGGGCTTTTTCCACCCATCTTGTTTCAGAACACGTTAGAAAGTAAATGTTTTCTTCTTTGTTTCACAATTGTTTCGAGTTTCCTCGCGAGGAATGCCACCTCGATGCTGTGCACGAGGCTGCCTGACGGAGTCGACGGAGGGAGGGGGGCGAATATTTAGAAAAAAAGGTGGAAAACCAAGTAAATGGGGTGGGAAGTGCACGATAACTGTCTCTCATGTGAGGACACCTCAACCGATACACTCACGGTCGACGGCTGAGCGGTGGGATAGCAGGAATGAGACGGGGTGGGTGCGTCAAGAAGTGGTTTGAGCTTTCCTTCCTCCACCCTATCAGTGGTACTACTAGCCCTGAGGTGGTTCATGAACTGGAAAGCAACAGAAATATCATGGCCGCACCTCCGCTTCCGCTGGTTGGAAGACAGGTCTAATGGGTGAGGGGAATATAGAGTTGGCGCTACTTAACCTGGCCGGCGGAAAATGCATGAAGAGGCTTTAGGCACTTCTTTCTTTTTCTAACGTGGGAGCGGACCACGCAGGGAAGGGAGGGGGTAGGGGTCGGAGTAACACCTGGCTCTCTTCTCTCGACGATGATCTATCTATCTATCTATCTATCTATCTATCTATCTATCTATCTATCTATCTATCTATCTATCTATCTATCTATCTATCTATCTATCTATCTATCTATCTATCTATCTATCTATCTATCTATCTATCTATCTATCTATCTATCTATCTTATGTCGTTCTTAAAGGGAAAAGAAGAGAAAAGTGAGCCCCGTAACTGTCTGCATCAGAGTGCGACACTTCAACAGTAGCACAAAAGATGGGGGTAAGAAGGGATCAAAAGGTATATATAGAGAGAGGAAGGAGAGAGCGAGGCGCAGGGACAGCGAGAAATGGAAGTAAAGAGAAGATAGGAAAGATGGACACGGTCGCGAGAGTCCGAGGACGGGGCACCACTCCACGAGAGCTCTTGTCGACGTCAGGAGATGGCATAGGGCGAGCCCTAGTCGGCCGGAGCTGCGCTGTGGTCGGAGATTGTGAGGGCGGAACTGGTCGGTGCGAAATTCAGCGAGCGAGTTTTATCTATCTATCTCTAAGTGATAAGTGTTCAAGAACCATTTTTCCGCCACTCCTTATGGGGCATATTGTCATGTGGTTGAGAAGTTGAAGAAGGTGGGAGCTTTTCACTCGGTTGAATGTCGGCTAAATGAAAAATAATACACGTTGTACACTGTTGGCAGCCATCACTGTCGTTGGTCGTCGTTAATCTGATCAGCAGCAAAGCGTGTCGCCCTTTTATATCAGTGCCATCAAATTTTTCAGCACTATTGTTTGTGGTGATGCTATAGACCCAAAATAAACTCTGCAGTTTGCATAGCACGCTCAAGTTTATCAGAATATTCTGAAATAATCTGGAAGATTCCCAGACACTTGCGCATCGTTCGCGTACGGCAGCGGGCATGCTGGTTGCGAATCGGTTACATAAAAATATGAAAAGAAGCGGGCACGACAATATCAAATTAGAGGAAGGCACAGCCTCATTACGACACAAAGCCGTAAATAACAAGATGCAATCAAACCCCCTATTTTTCACATACATTTTTTTTCCGATTGTGCTGCATTGATGTACGAGCATTAGCGCTATCCCATTGTACCAATCAGTCAAATTCCTATAAATTTACTAAATGGTTCCGGTCATTCAGCCTTAACAAGTAGCGCTAAGGATTATGAGCCATATTTACTAAGTCTTACCTTGTGACTCAGCATGGTTACTTGGCTTAGCCACACCGCTGCCACGAGGAGCCTCTTCTGTTGCCTTTGTCTTTGTGCGCTGTGTTGTCTTGGGCCATTTTTCCGAGACACCACCCGGCGATGACGTCGCCGCGACTTTTTTCAACTGTCGTTCTTTGTCGTTACTTCGCGAAAGTCTCTGACCACTCGATTCGGCCGAAATCTTACTTCCCCGGCTCGGTGACTTCACACCAGCATTTGGCACTTGCGGCGTAAGGGCTTCTCTGTTCTTCGACGCTGGACGCGACGAAGTCTTCGAATTGGCCACGGTTGCCTTACCGTCGAGTCCACTCGGCACCGCCTTGCTATCGGGTCGGAGGTTCGACTTTCTGACTTCTGGCTGCCTCGACGTGGACCTGGCATCCCGATGGCCGGGTACCTTCTTGCTGGTCTCTTGAGAAGCCGGTGCTTTCCTGCTCTCGTGCTGGCTTGAGCTTCTCTTGCTCACGTTTTGGATGGCAGGCTTGACGCTCTCACGACGACTGGAGGCCTTGTTGTCCCTGCTTACGCTGCGGACTTTGCTTCCGGCGCTGTCTTCGACCTTGCTCTTCCTGCTAGCATCGGGAACTTTAGCTCGAGCACCGTTCGGCCGAAGAGCGGTTGATTGCGTCTTCTGGGACATCTTTGAGCGCAGAGGTTGCAAGTCACCCCATGAGGCCAAAGCCTGGAAAAACCAAAAAGGAAGAAAAGAAAAAGTATTTCAAATGTGAAGCATATCTTGGCAAACTTGGGCGACATTGAGTCTATCTATCTATCTATCTATCTATCTATCTATCTATCTATCTATCTATCTATCTATCTATCTATCTATCTATCTATCTATCTATCTATCTATCTATCTATCTATCCATCTATCTATCTATCTATCTATCTATCTATCTATCTATCTATCTATCTATCTATCTATCTATCTATCTATCTATCTATCTATCTATCTATCTATCTATCTATCTATCTATCTATCTATCCGCCTACGACTTTTAGCTCTCCGGGCCGTTTCAATAATAATATCGATACCAAACGTGGTATAGCATAACATGACTGTATGAAGAACACACTTGCCTAGTCACAAAATAAAAATCATGACATGTATGTCATGAATGTCATGATTCACATGTCATGGTATTGCAGTTCTTGTGGTGGTTTCGTTCACATGGCATGTTGTAAAACTAGTATGGTATGACATCATTGCATGGCGAACAAGCGACAGACCCTAACATGAAAATCATGACATGCGTGTCATGTAGCAACATGACTACATGACACGCTCATGATGCGCTCGTGGCCGTTTTGCTAGCGTTACATATAACAAATTTGGCATTACGGTACGTGAATGGATGACGAAAGTATCTCCCTGGGACAAACACGATAATCCTGAGTTGCGTGTCATGTAACAACATGACTACATGCCACGTTCGTGATGCGCCTGCGGCCATTTCGCTAGCTTCACTTATACCAAATTTAGTATTACGGGACGTGAATGGATGATGAAGGTATGATGCTGGTGCAAACATGATAAACATGAGATACGAGTCATGTAACAACATGACTACACGCTACGCTCATGATGCGCTCATGGCCGTTTCGCTAGCTCTACATATGCCAAATTTGGTATTACGTGACGCCAATGGATCTTGTGACATTACGTGACACCAGCGGAGCTTGTTGCAATAATATTACATGCTTCAAAATTCATTGTTGAAAGCCCGCAAAGTCAAAAACTGCACGGGTAATATATTTTGACTCCTAAGGAGCGCCGCAAATGAATAAGAATTTGCATGTAGATGATAACATCATGTATTAAATATTAAAAACAATTGCCGTCAGTTATCTGGAAGGCCACATAATATGTTTTCAGTGGCTTCCAAGTCACGTAGGAGTGATAGGCAATGAAATTGCTGACAAATCAGCCGCTGCACAATGTCACTTCTTATGCCGCATAAAAAGAAGAACGTCGCCGCACTGCGACCACTGTGATCATGTCGATGCTTCAGAGGAGCACATTCTTATAAAGTGTCCGCAATATAATCAACGACGTGCATAACTACGAGATCACTTGAACTGACTCGGCAGACGACCATTTACGATTGGAAAAATACTTAGACCATGGCCACATTTCTATAATCAAAGGCGTGCAGTGAGCGCGCTCCATGATTTTTAATGGACACAAATTTAATTAACTGTCTCTAGCTTATACTATATCTTGCCACCATTTGTACGGACTCTATCCGCAATGTGACCTCGATATATGAACTGGACCATGTCCATACATAGTTTGCTTATTCATGCATTATAAGCCCTATAATGTATACTGTATGTACAGAGTGCCCCTGATTAGTTTTTTTTTCTTCTTTCATTCTTAATTTTTTAGAGTTTATCTTGTACATTACTGCCATGATGTTGGGATAGGAGGCTCTTACGTAGCCTACTTTGCCATGTTCAGCCTAATATAATTAAAAAACACCAAGAAGGTAAATAATTGGTCAGTACCACATTAAACGCCGAGTTATTACACTCTGCCGGATTTCGAACCTAAATGCTCCCCAATTTCGACAGAGTGTAATAACACAGAATTTAATGCAGCTGGATTTTATGTCTTTTCTTTTTCGCTATGAGGAAGGCATCGAACCTTTCTTTCGTCTTGTGGCTGACACGTTGGATTAGCCACCTTGACGACAGCGCATTACGCCCTTAGCGGAGCATCTATAACTTGATGTTTGTCCTTAAACATTTCTAACTGAAAGGGGAACGTTATACCGTGGCTGAAAACCACTGCTGCTTTTCCCTCGTCGTTGTCTCGTCAAAGTTGCTCAAGCGCGACCATACAACGCGCGACCTCGCATACGATGCCACGGCCGGTCAATCAATTAAATCGGAAACAGCGAGGATTCGGTAGACGAACGGCGACAACTCGAAGGTTGCTCACCTGTTCCGCGCACATTTTCCGCAACTATTCGGACGCCAACGGAGCGAGTTGAACGATGTCCATCTGCTTTTCCAGGCGAGCCGGTTAATTTTGGCAAAGCCATGTTGACCCGCTGATCCGACGTTGCCATGGTGACGGCGAAACGTTTTAGTTGCTGGCCGCCGTCTACGCGCGGCGCTGCTATCAACGGCGGTTGCAGACAACAGCGTTGCGGGAATTTTGAATCTTCACTTGCTCGTGGCAGAGGCATCACAAACGGGAATGTAAAAGCCCCCCCCCCCCTTCCCTCTTTCAATTACTGCCGCGGGCAGCGTACGTCGTTAGGTCAAATTAGCGGATGCGTACATTGCTCTAGACACACAGCATCATGCTGGAAAATGAACCTCGCACATACAAAGTGTAAAAAAATTATCACAACAATGCTAATTATTTGTTCTACACCCCTATTCAATCTCCCCCCCCCCCCCCCTCATTTATACTAGGGCTATTGGAAAACATATAAGCCTCTGGTCGGTTGCATTGAAACAAATAGCCGTGGCAATGATCTTCAATGCAAGAATATGGCAAATGTTGTGTTGTAGTTGTATGACTCGTAGACGGATCCTTGTGCCTAATTCATATTTTTTTTCACGGGACATTCATGGAAAACTATATGCCCAATGCAGCTGCAACATGTCGAAATATCATTCAAAGGAAACCTACCTACGAGCCAGGAAAGATAGATTTGTAAAATTTTCATATGAAGTACGTGTGCAACCCCTTCTGCTGCATTGTTACAGGAAACAGTGCAAGAAGTAGTGCAATCAGGTGAACTGCACCAAGCATAAAATTATTTACACTAAACTCTGCTAAAGGTACAACAAATAAGATGCATTCTTAATTTTATTCTTGTGCATAGTGTAGGATGATCTTGTCTTTTCTTAACAGCTAATATAATAATTAAGAGACTGCTAAATGATGCTGCTCTAGAAGACAGCTCATTTTGGGGACATACTAGGTGTTGAAATGAAAGCTGTGTAACCAGAAAAATGTTGAAGAGGAAGACTGGCCACAGCACTACACCTAAAATTCCTGCTTTTGTGACACAGTACTGCTGAGAGACATTACAGATATATTTACAACATTTTTGTTCTCTCTCTTATCGCAATAAATGCACCATGCGAAGTTTTTCTATAATTAGCGCAGCTCAGCACTGTTTATCTTATGCTTTGCCTTGTCAATGATCAACATTATGTCTACTTGCAAACATCCTGGTTTCACAACCATTATTTCTTCATGAGGATGGAAACCGGGCTTATCAAGTTGACTGACATTCCACCCTTTTCTTAATAGGTTACTTAAGAAGCGAACATGCAAAAATTTTGACTCACGTTACATCAAACATGAAGTATACAGAACAAATGTTCTTGTAGCAAACATTAATATAAATAATAAAGAAATGAAAAAGGGTGTTGTGGCACACTGAGCAATGTTTCCTAATTGAGAGGGGCCAGTTGATTTACATTACTCGGAGGACTTCTGCACAAAAGGCATACTATGACTGGATAATTTATGCAATCTTTTATTTCATTTTTGACGTAATGGAGTTTGAACAAACACAGAAGAAATGGTCAAGTGTTTGTGCACACGAAAAATGAAGAAATTCATCACGTGCTGCAAAAGGACAACAGAAATCACTTCTTAGAGAAAAAACTACATCTAAAACTATGATCAGAGTTACCAGCATGGATTTGAAGAACTGAAGACAAATGCATCACACTACCCTTATTATCACACAATTATGAGAATTTACGCACATCATGTGACTATCACAATGATGTAAAATGCAACCTAATTGCAGAAGTAGGCCATTCATGAAATTTTTCTGATAATTCTGGAAATGTAAAAGGTTTGCTCCTAGATTACAGCAACAACACTCAGTAGCCTGTAAATTCCACTGTAGTAGTTCAGTTAAGGTAACCACAATACACAGAAACACACCTGAAATACCATAAAAACATTAGAAAAATCTTTTCTCTGGCCTAATGCAATCATCAATTCATGATTGACAACTAAAAAATTGTCAGAAAATACCACATACAAGTTTTGATCATTATGGTGAAGGCCTTGACTCACAATGCTAAAAAAATAAGTGAAAAAAAGCTTCGAGTATAATGAAATACCAACATACATTAGAAATCCACATCTGCATGGTGTGTACCTCGCCTTTGCACACATGAATTACAATAAGACAAATTTAGCTAAAGTGGAACCTTGTTTTACATTGACTTGAGCAGCAATGCCATTATATCGGAAACATTTATATTCATATGCGCCTAAATGACACCAATGTATAGTCATATAATATTTTTATATTGATCACCTTTTTTCGCAATGTTTGAAAAAGCCTCGAAATTCAGGGACAAGAGATGTATCTTGCCCCTCGCATGGAACAAGTATAAGTGCCTAAACAAACGTTTTTATTATTGTTTTGTATGTTTCAAAATGTCTAATTATTATGCACACTTTAACAAAATAAAACTGTTCTCATGCTGTGATGGAAATAAGTTCAAATCGTTTGTAATATATTAGATGAAAATAATCGAAGCCTAGCTTTCATAAAGGTGTCACACGAAACCAGAACTTGCCTTTGGGGTAAGCTTTGCTTTCTTATAACATACACTATAACAGACACTATAACATCCAGTTATAGTGTTTTGGTGGAAAAAAAAGACACAGAAAGGCTGAAAAGACTAACCGAGGTCAAGAAATGGAGAGCAAACTCGAAATCAGGTCATGTTGATAGTCTTTTTTCTGACTGCCACCAAGTCAAGCAGTACGCATTAGTACCTGAAGGTCCAAACAGCCAACACACCTTTGTATGTGGCATTTATGAATTGTGCCCCATGAATTGTAAGAGTTGCATGTAACAATGTTTTTCAAGCAAAACCGTCATTTGGTGACGGTTCATTCTGAATGCAAAATGTGGGGTGAAGTACAGAACAGGGTCCGAAGAGGAGGACAACAATGTACCCCTGTATTGTCATTGTCTTCCTGAGTCCCTGTTCAGTACTAGGTTCCACTTTTTGCATTAGGAATGACAGTTTTTGAAAAAGGACGACTGAATTCCGCATCGCAGCAATGTCTTTAGAAAACTGCATGGACAGTGAAAGAGTTTTCGCACACATTTTTATCGAAAGCTTTGAACATCATCCAGACTTTCTTGCCTAATTCATATGCATTTCTTTACAATTCAGCTAGAGATGTTAAATAAAGGTTATGTAAGGTGATGTTGAAGGCGTGCGGAAATGCAAGTAATTCAAAGAGCAATCAGAAAGAGGAGCTTTCTGCAATCGTCTCATGACAGTGACATCAGTGATAGCTTTTCAGTAAGCAATGCAGCCCCATCAGGCCACTGGAGACAGAAGCCAGAGGCTGGCGTAGATAAGAGCCAGCATGCAAACAAGCATGTCGGATGTAATACGATAAGCACAGAAGCACTCAGCTAGAATGCAGTGAAGGATTTGAAAAGGCTTGGCTGTTGTATAAAATTGCGCTGAAATAGAGAAACATTAGGAAAGATTTGGTGAATTTCACACCTTCAAATAATACTCCCAGAACAGCCAAATGGCGAGGCCTGCTCATGGAACATTCTTATGTATGATGTACATCCGGCAGCAAGTTTGTGAAGTGTGCTTTTTCTTCAAATATGAATTTTGCTGTCGGTGCATAATGTTGCTAAATCAGCAAGCTGCTCATTAGATCACACTAACTACTGAAGGCTCAAGAATGCAGTTGGAGTCAATGTTTTCAGACATACTATGAGTATAGGTTTATTGAGCATCTCTAGGCTTATATATTTTAGCTGGATCATGTGAAAGTTTCTGAAGTAGGCAGAAAATTTGGAATCTATACATGTTAGAAACATAGCTCATGCTCTTTTTCAACAACCAATTGTTTTATTTGAAAGATAAAACATTAAACTTTAATAACTTGATTGTTCATTGTGGAGAAGAAGCAACGGAAAGTGCAGTGGAAGGAACGTATACATGTACTAGGCTCCAAAACTCATAAAATTTTTATAAATGTTCCTGAAAAATGGTAGCCAGGGCAAACCAAAAGGTTTCATAGTCTGACATGCATAATTTACAAGCAAAGGGAATTTTTCACCTACCATATGCTCAGGTAGGCCACAAATTGTGGGGAATTCTCCCAACCAGGTGGTCAGCAGACAGACATAGTCAGGCATCGCAGTGTTTTCTCAGAGCCATGTCATCTACTCATAAGTATAGACGCAAATGATTTGAGCTACCCACGTGAAGATATGTTGCTCTTCACTAAGCTTATCTTTTGAAATTCACTTGACAATGCTGCCCCGCTTATTGACAACAAATACTGCAGTTGATGCTCTGCAGAAAACTCTGACGAGTGACACTGCAATCATCACCGAGGACGAGGTCATTGAGGATCCACTGGAATGACACCAAATGAATTTTCATGTGTCACGACAGTTCTCTATGCAATGTCGTGGTGAAAAAGTGTTTGCAGTTTTTTAGGTGTATCACTGGTCACATTGATACACCTCAAAATCTGCAAGAGTCTACATTGCAGTTTTTCAAAAGACTTTTTATAAACTGAAGCAAAACTGCGATTCGGCCTAGTTGGAACGTATCTATCTTAAATGTTTACGCAGGCACACCGGGACACAGAGGAGAACACAAACAGGCACAACTGTGCATTTGCGCTTGTTTGTGTTCTCTCCTGTGTCTCTCTCTGTGTGCCTGTGCAAACATTTCAAGATAGACTTTTCATATATGTTATCCGATATTACGTCAGATATCTTGAAAAGTATTACTGTTCACTCTTGAGAAGAACGAACAGAAACACAATTTTGATACAATCTCTGCTTCATTAAATATTGATTATATGTCTAAAAAAGTCATACTTGGCATGGTTTACATAGTCCTTCTTTGTATTTATAGTTGACTTCTAGTAGTATACAAGCAATCCATGCATGCAAGCAACATTTCACACAATACTGCTCAATATGTTTCTTTTTTTTATTTCGTTTCATTCTTTCCTTTTGTTTTTATGATTGAAGTACACTCACAAATATCTGCTTTGTTGACACAATCTGTTGTTTTAAATGCATGTAAATTCAGATGACCTACTAGCTAGTGCTTATGGGTCTAACCAGTGGTGTGTCTGCTCATGTTATAAGAGAACCCGAAATAAAAATGGATGAATGAATGAATAAATGAATGAATGAATAAAATATTTAAGTACTAATGGCCAAGACAGCAAAGGTTAAAGAGAATAGAGGCACAAGAGCTTTACCACTTTTGTTCAAAAGAGAGAACACCACAGCTAAATGCATGGCACCACACCATGTACACTTGACGTGATTATTAATAAGAAAAAGAAGTAAACTACTAATTAAAAATTTAATCCTACATGGCTTTAGAGAAGTTGCAGTGTGCAGACAAGCATACATTCTTGCAAAATGCAAGAGGTGACTGGTTAGACTGGGGTTTATGATGTCCATTCTCCAAAAAAACGAGACGCAGTTGGCCATATGTGACCAGAGTGACCTTCTGTAATCAATGAACAAATTAACCACAATGGAAATAAATTGAAGGAAAAGAGACTAGTAACAGCAATTTAACTGTACTTGTACTACATAAAACCTCCTATAGTTGACAGCACACGGAACCTACTTTGCCATAGGATAGCAGGCAGAGATTATGGAAAGCTGCCTGACTAAAATTAACCCTAGAACCTCTGCCTAACTACATGTAACTAAAAACAATGGAGATAAAAAAAACAAGTATTGTGTGGTGTATGAAGCAACATAGCCAGAAGTTCAAATTGAAGAGACATAATTCTTAGTCTCCTGATGTTACAAGAACAGAGTTTGGCAACTTCAAGCCCGAATTTAATTTTTTTGCATCGTTTTTAGCTTACCAAGAGTCCCCATAAAGTGAGCTCAATATTTTTTGCATTTCAGAAATGTCACTCACCCATTAGCTCTAGCTGACTTTTATTTTTTTTCAAGTGCCACTCTATCAACTAAAGGTAGCCGAGCATATCGACCCAAGCAGGAATTAAAATGACATCGAAATTACCTGTTCCAGGCAGGAGGATATTACAGTAGTTGAAAAGGCAATGACAGAGTATGTGCGTGCTTGAAAGAGTACAGTTCTCATTCGTGAATCTTGGACATGCGCAAGTACTTGCAAAAGATTGCTTCAGTGAAGCATCACAATTGCTTTTTGTGGAAGAGAATCCTAGTCCCTCGTGCATGTACAACAACTTTCAATGACATGCAATGCCCCAAACATAAAATTCACCACTTAGTCTTCATGTATGAAAAGAATTATTCTCCAACAAGTTTAGCTATTCTTAAAGTTCGATGTAGAAACGAACTGTGCTCTGCCAGTAAACAAACTATTGTGCTCCATCCATCTTAAAATAACACTGCCCTACACAAACCTTTGTGCGGCTAACGGGAACCTTAAAAATGCAAGAGGAAAGCACACGTTGATGGCTGTTTCAGCCTTTTGTATTGATTATACTATTCAACTAAAATGTATTCACTACGTGATGATAATACGTTCAAACTCCCACGTAGGCAGCTTGAAGAACGAATACCAGGAAGAGAAACAGGCACAGTTCAAAAGAAAAGTTAGAAGATCTAAAAGAATTCTGCCATTAATTCCTGCTTTCAGTGAAATACCTACACATTTGCAAACGAAGAGTCAAGTGCATCGCGTCAAAATATAAACACAGAGGTAACTTTCCTGATGAACATTGAAACTTATATATTTATTAATTCTCTTCAAGCTTGCAATCGCAACTGAGCAAAACACAGACGGCATCAAGTGCCCTGTTGTTGTTAGCCCTACTTGTCCTACATGAAGTAGGTACATCATTATTAAAATGAATACTTGAGTCTCTCGAGTTCCTACACTTGCCTACAGATAAAATTTATGCAAAAGAAGGTTTTTGAAGTAAAAATATAACTCTCTAGCTATGAGAAATTACCCCTGCAGCATGGCGAGTAACTTAAGTGATTTAGGCAAAGTACACAGAAAAAATGTAAAGATTTCTTGCTCATAATATTAATAATTTTACAGGTCAATCAGGTATTTTGTGTTTTTTTTTGTCCAGAAGCTTTTCCCTGGTTGTTATACGGATGTCATAATAAAAGTTTATCCAATCCAATCCAATTCAATTCAATCAAACTTCAGACATCTCTGCTGCATCGATTTGTTTTTCTTTACCACACCACATACCACTGAATGAAGCGAATACCAACAACTCAGAGTAGCTGTGAGAAGAAATGTTGTATTCATAATCAAGGCACAGACCATCCTATAAAATAACCGACATTGGTCAGTGTACTCACTGCACATATACCCTCGTAATTATTTTGTATTGTGTTAGCATTGATTGCTGTACCTGGTAGCAGTTAACATAGGCTAGAACAAGGTTTTATGCATGAGATGTAAGTGTAGAGCGAGCACCTGCGTAGAAGTTCCGTCTGCTCGTCTGCTTGCTAAGAGATGCACATATGCCATCAGTGTTATCTCTGTGATCACATGCTCAGAAAGCAGCTGTGACGCTGCTCGTCGTACGACTGATCTCATCGCTTTTGGCCAATAATAGCAACTACCTTACCTTGAAGTCAATGCTCGCATGATAATAATAACATTTCTGCAAGGGTGCAAACACTAACTCCTAATTGCTTTGTATCAGTTTAATTAGTGTGAGATAGTGTATCAGTGATTGATGAAGGGCGTGAGGGCCATGGGTACATCAAAGGGGGGGGTGACAGGGGTTTGGGACGTAATGGGCACACCGTGGCCCCCCTTTTTCCTCTCGGCTTCTGAAAGAGCGCACTGTCAGCTGCACTAGGCGAAATAAAACATGACTAATATCCCGAGCAAACGCTTCCCCCTCTTTTCTTCGGGATATTTCAAATATGTACCCCCTTCTTTCCTTCTGCCATCATCACTTTTTCGATTCTCCATATAAGGGTGAATGATAACAATAGATGCATGCGTATTCAATAAAGAATTCATTCAGAACAGGTAGGTATGCATTTTTTATTCTTAGCGGTTTTCTGCTGCAAACTTGAATGTGGATCCTTGATCAATGACCAATAAAGGACCACCTCTAAATCTGTCTAATTATTTTTCACCAAAAGGGGGGAAAGGCCCTTGCTCGAGGTTTTATGGAACATTCTTTTTGAACCTTTCGGTCAAAAGGGTCATCGCAAACGAAAGTTCTTCGGAGTTGCCCAACCAGTTTTGATAACACAAGTGATGCATTCCTACACTTCTAGTAAGGAAGGGGAGAGAGGGGTGGGAGAGAACAGTGAGTTTGGATTATTCTTCCATGGCCGTATTGTTAACTTTGTGTGATAAATAAATCTCTACGATTGAGATAAGTGCTCTGGCCATATTTTTCAGCACAATACAGTGTGATGGCAATGTGCAGTACTGTTTATTAGCTGCAGGCATTTAGAAGGAGCCTGAAAATTTTATTCCACATGCAATAACGAAGACGAATTTCCTATCCAGGTGGCCATCACTTACATGGAATATATACACAATACAATCAATTTTTTATTTAGAACTAATTCGGCCAATAGCTTCTTGATTACAGCTATTAATACACCTGTTTATTATATGAGAATGAAGGGAATAGTCAAAGAAGTCCAGTTCCAGGTTTCAATTTCTAATGATTGCTTTGGAGTAAATCATAGGGGGGTCAAGGAGGTTCGAACTCTCCCCTATGTTCAGGCTAGGGGGACACCCATTGCAAGTGTCCCCCATTGAGATTTAGCTGTACAACATTCTATATTGGAGTTAAGTATTGTGTATTTAACTTTTTTAAAGGCTGAATACTTTTAACCGGTACTTGTGTCCCATACCTCTCAGCTGTGTGAGACTACGAAAAAGCCGCTCAACCAGTTAAAAAAATAACGAATGGTAAAAGGCGATTACTCTAGCTTGAACCCCAGGCTCATTTTTTATTCTTTATTTGAAAACATTATTGAATTCTTATGAAAACAAAATACGACCCATATTTAAAAACACAATGGCCACCATGGTCTGATGTGTGTCCCCCCTTGTGATATTTCTTGATTTACAGCACTGAATGATTTCCATTTATTTAGAAATGAATGATGGAACATTCGTTCATTTATTTGCTGATAAGTTTCACAACACAAAATGAAGATTTCCCACAAGCACTTCTGTAATGTTACAGTGTGGCATCAAATGAAGCTGCCTAGCACTTTCACGATCTATCTCCTTATGTCCTCGTCCTCCGGTGTCGACGAAATTAATAAAAATACTAGAAAATAAAATTTCTGTTTCCAGTGCCATCTTATTTCACATCTATAAACAGTCACTATCAAGAATGAACTGCCCACTGATTGGAAAATAGGAAAGATAGTACATGTTTTCAAAGTGGTAATAAACATAGGTGCAAAAATTATTGCCCCATCTCACTAACATGCATTTAGCATAGGTGCAAAAATTATTGCCCCATCTCACTAACATGCATTTAGTGTTGGATTCTCAAATACATTATCGTATCACATATCTACAATCACCTAAAATCAAATAATTTCTTCTTCCTAAACCAGCACAAATTTCAAAAAAGACTTCTCCTGTGAGTCAGTTATTTCAATTCACTACTAACCTTCATTATAACATAAACTTAGAAACAGATTGCATCTTCCTAGACTTTTCTAAAGCATTTGATTGGATAGCACATTGCCGATTAATATCAAAACTTTCTACACTTAAATTCGATAACCTTGTCATGGGTTCGTAATGTTCTTTCTAACCGCCAGCAGTTCACCATTGTTAATAATTATTTCTCTCCTGCCTCTGAAGTCACATAAGACTCAAGATAGCGTCCTTGGTCCCTTACTATTCTTAATTTACA
Organism: Rhipicephalus microplus; assembly: GCF_043290135.1. Classification (NCBI taxonomy): domain Eukaryota; kingdom Metazoa; phylum Arthropoda; class Arachnida; order Ixodida; family Ixodidae; genus Rhipicephalus; species Rhipicephalus microplus. The sequence continues at coordinate 168,710,345 of NC_134703.1, forward strand.
TCAATGACATGCCAAATAAGATTTCATCTTGCATACGCATTTTTGCTGATGACTGCATTGTTTATTGTTCTATAATGTGTACTGATGATCAGCAATCCCTTCAAAGTGACCTGGATCGCATTAACCACTGATGTGAAACAAAGCCAATGAGGCTTTAACATTTCCTAATGTGAAGTTAACTCATTTGCCTGTAAACCAGTTCATGCACTCTTTTCTTACAACATCACCGCCAACACACTGGCTAGAACCACATCATAAAAGTATCTAGGCATTCACCTCACACAAAATCTCCCTTGGGTTCATTATATGACTAGCATTTCTGCTAATACTTGTAGATCATCGTGGTATCTTCGTTGCAACCTACGATCCACTAATTCTGAAGTACGTAAGCAAGCCTACCAAACATATGTCTTACCCCAGTAGAGTTCGCATTATTCATTTGGTCACCTTATCAAAAATACTTATTACAAAAGTTAGAAGCCATCCAGAACAGGGCGTGTCATTTTATCATGCGAAAGTATAACATCTTGTCTAGTGTAACGCAGCTAAAGCTTGCACTGTCACTCTGGCCATTAACTCACTGATTCTTGATTTACAGTACTGAATGATAGCCATTTATGTAGAATCACTGTCACTCTGGGCATCATGATATTGCCCTTTTGTCTCTCTTTCATAAATACACTAAAGTCTCTCGATCACCACTACCACACTTACAATGTTCCTCTCACTTATTGCACAGACTACACAATGACTTCAGCTACTCTCGCCTTTGCAGCATTACTAATGTGTTTACCTACTCATCACTTCCGCATGCCATACAACTGTGGAACAATCTTCCCAATAGCACCATCCTTCAGCATAATCACAACATATTTTGTGAGCATCTTATCATCCATTTCTCTGATAATTCTTAGCTAGTCCATGTTCTGCCATGTTTTTTGCAACCCAATTTTTTTTTTAATTTTATTTCATAGGAAAAGTGATATTGTTGTTTTTAAGTTTTGTTGTATTAGAAATAATTTGACTCGAGGAACTGAGTTATTTGACTAGAAATTAATAGACTAGAAAATCGATTACTTTTGTACTAACAATTATTTTACTATACTTTTCGTTGTTTTCAACTTTTGTTATGCTATTCTACATTGTTCCTACATCTTTGCACCAACCTTGTTTTTGATGTCATTCTAAATTGTTCTTACTTCGTACTGATACCCCTTGCACAATGCCTCTGTGAGGCCCGTAAGGTATTTCATCATCATCATTATCATCATCGGCCTGACTACGTTCACTGCAGGACAAAGGCCTCTCCCATGTCCTGCCAGTTAACCCGGTCCTGTGCTTGCTGCTGCCAATTTATACCCACAAACTTTTTATAGAAAAAGTAAGGTATTTGTAAATAACTGAATAAATAGATTTTGAGTGGTGCTTCAAGCATATACCAGTAGGTTATAGCAGCCTTATCATGTGATACAGTCAAGTTTTACCTTGCAGGTATGTTTGACTCCAAAATGAAGATTGGAGCAAACAGACAGGAAAACATAGTGGAATAAGCAGGACGAACAGCAGAAAGTGCCTCAGACAGGCTAGCCGACGTTTCGACAGGAGGACCCATCTTTGTCAACGGGGCCTCGTCAGCCTTGGCATGTTAGCTTTTATGGCGGGTAATGTTGACGTCATGTCCAGTGGTGCCATGCTTCGAAGTGCCACATGCAGAGATCAAGGAAGAGGAATGAATGACTTTATGCCAGTTAGTTTCACCTTGCACGCTTGCTTTGAAATGTACGAACACCTCACTAAGTTCTGAAACGCAACTCAAACAATCAAAATCAGGTAGAAGCTCAGGGAGAGATCCAAGAGATGAAAAGTCTTAGAACATAGGATGTCGTTGGCTCCAGTGACAACACATAATCAAATAACTGAGATGTCTAATATCACAGTTTCTGCTAATGAATAGCACCTGCTTGAATTCAGCATGAAAATTTACTGAACAAACTGCTTCGATATCAGTTTCTCTTCAATACAGAGGGACAGAAACACTTATTGGAGGCAGCCTCGATATGGATAAAATGCTGAATGTGGGTACTGTCCTAAGCAATTTTTCTGTAGAATATTTGTCGCTGCAAAGTGTCACTTGTTACTCAGCTTGGGCATGGGGTTCTGATGACTAGTTTACAGTAATTCGAAATGGTCTGCTTTTAAAACCCATAAAGTAATTCTTTCAAATTTATCACTGATCCAACCTCACAATGCATTAAACGCATTCCCACAACACTGCTTCCCTGAGGTTTTGGGTCCCAAAGCTACGATATGATTGTGATCGAGAGACATTATAGTGGACGGCTCCAGAAATTTCTACCCCTTTGGGGTTTTCGAACATGCACCCAAATCTACACGCGTGGGATTTTAGCATTTCCGTGCATCGAAATGTGGCTGCCACTGCCAGGATTTGATCCCACGATCTTCTACTGAGAGGCCGAATTCAGACCAAGAATAGCCAAGTTTTTTTTTTTTTTAATTTTTGTCCCCTATTGGCGATCCCTCTTCTGTGCAACAACCACAGGTCGGCGAACTCACTGATGAGTCGACTAACTCAAACTCACTCAGACTCGGATTGAGCCGTGAATATGAGTCTGAGCAAGTCCGGGTGAGGAATGTTTTGGTGAGTATGAGTCCGGGTGAGTCCGCCTCGGGAAAATTTTGGCGAGTCTGAGTCCAAGTGAGTCCAAAGCTCAAAATGTATTTCATGAGTGAGTCTGAGTGAGCGCCACAAGTTTAACTGACCTATGACAACATCACACTCACACCTGGTTTTGTTGCCCAATGGTATGTGTCCTTCAATCTAAGAAAACATGCCAAGACACCTAGAGAAAGCGCGTTCATCTATGTTAGTGGTAAAAAAATTATAAAATATCACTGAAAAGCCTAACTCGTTCTGGGTCGTTTTTACCAGAAATACATAAACAAGCCCAGCTCATTCATAGCATAAAAGGAGTTACTTATTTATGCAATTCAGTGTTAAGTTTCAATTCTGCAGACTGCACAACAATACTTTGTTGTTGCCATCATGTTCATAAGAAGCCCCTTTGTTTAATTACCATTACTGTTATACCCTTGATAACTGTGAGCAGTTGTTTTATTCTTTAGAAACTTTTTAGCTATATGGATGTCTGATAGCGAACATTTTACATGCACCTGCTAACCAAATAAGCCTAATAGCGTTATCACTTTTTGCCAAAACAGAACTCGATGTAGTAATAATTGCTGGGGTTTTAAGTGCAAAAACCATGACATAACTATGACACATGCCGTAATGGAAGGCTCCAGAAATTTCAACCCGACGGGGTTCTTTAACCTGCACCCAAATCCAAGTACATGGGCCTATGGCATTTCTGCCTTCATGTAAAATGCAACCACTGCGGCTTTCGAACCAGCAGCCGAGCACAATAACCACTGCCACGAATGGCATCTAGGACACTCCACTCAACGTCACACTTGAGAAATGAGAAAATGACATTCACAATACGAGTTCATTATAACAATTTCACTGCCCAAGCACCCCCAACAATTAAGGTTCCTAGGTTTTCAATGTGAATATGGCCTTAAGTCCTTGATTAAAATAAATTTATTATTTATCACTTATTTATTGAACTTGCTGCAATAGCTTTTCTGGCATGTTATGCCTGCCTGTCACGATAGCTGAGCAAGTTACTTTGTAGGACCTCACATGTGACCAAGCTTGTGATGTGTGAGAGGATGTATGCATCAATCGGGGTGAGTGCCGAGATTTCAGTAAACATGGATGCCATTTATAAGAGCATGAAAGAGTAGTCATGAAAGTGATCTTGAGGCGATATTCAAGCGAATCGCACTAAAGCACGAGCGGCTAGTGATAAGCGTTGATGAGTGAAGGTGTTTTGAGCATGCCAAATACATTTACAAAAATACTAGCGAGTGAGCACACATTCATTGAACTGATCTATGATATTTGATGATTCCCTTACGAGTGAGCATACGAAGGCTCTCTGCAACCGCTTGTATATGAGGCCATTCTGCAACACCAAAATTGTTGCTCCTGCATTTGGCCGAATTCGAAAAAGATGTTTGGGTGAGATAGAAGCTATTGAAACTACAATTAAATATTCCTATCCTGTACTCCTGTATTTTGACATGCACGAATACACATGATGTATATATCTAACACAACTCTCAACCACTGCAATTACATAATGCTACAATTGCATCATCAGAAACATTTAAATTAAAACATAGTTTATTTTTGTCTTTCATTAGTGAGGGCACATTCAGAAAAAAACAATGTATACATTTGTGAATATACTCATTCGACACATTAAATATTCTGGAACGTGGCCCTCAGAGCAGACGATAGTTTAGACCACCTGGCTGCCAGAAAGAGCAAAATGTGCATTATGGGCCCCTGCTGTAAAACAAAAAAAGAGTAACTCATCGTCTGTTTCTTGATGCTCATGGGCCCCTATGTCAGCTCCAATGATTTTTTTCTTAAATTTCAAGTAAACAGACTCGAGTACAGAAGGCTGTCCTGATAAACAATAGAAAACAGGGCAGCGCTATGAGTACTAGATACCCTTAAAATTCCCACAAACAACCCTTCTCCTCTCCTTGCCTTTTGGAAATCCTCAACCACTCGGCATTTGATGTGACTGAAATCAACACTCTAATCTGCTCATTATCCTTCAAATGTTTGTCTGCTTGTATGTGCACACACTCATTGTTTTTCCTTCTCGCACGGTGAGAAGGAACAATCGACCAGGAGGAGTGACAAGGTGACAAATGAAGCAGAGTGAAGGAAATAATGAAACAAGGCCAGGGCTTCTTTCGAATTATCAAACACGTTTCACTCCAATTCTATGGCACCATTTGAAAAAATGATCCCACCTACATGTTTATTGTCTTACAGAATGGTCATAGCCCCACTAGGTTTTGACCTCTGGTTGGTTTATGGTGCATTCAGATGACTGACCGAATCCAGATTCGTCGTGGATGCAGACGGCTAATCCACGGATGATCCACCTGCAGGCGCATCCACACGACGGACGGTGTCCTAGGAGAAAACAGCCGGATTACCCTTGACGGCTGATTCGGCGCCCACCTGAGCCCGCTGGCAGCAGACCGGTTTGAGAGTATTCAACAACATGGATGCCGACAGGAAGCGACGCTTGGCTACGATGGCTATCAGCTTGGGCGAAATGGAAGAAGAGTGTTATTCTTCCAGTAGAAAACGGAGTTGTTGGCAGAATGTTCAGAATGTTCTTGTTCGCCCACGTGTGGAACTTCTGAACGCGTCTCCCGCCCTTTTTTATAAGTGACACATCGCTGGTCACAGAAGTTAAACTACTTCACCACTATGGCAGCTAAGAGTCTCGCGTGTCAAACGACGACGGCGACATTTCCCGAACCACCAAAACTGATTTCTGCGCATTTGATCACCTGAGAACAAAGCCCCCAGAAACTAAGTAAACCATGCTCAAGCTTAGATGATGCCGACATGTCATGCGGCTGTCCCCTAGCCATGAAGAAAATGCCACGAGCAGAGGAAAAGTGTACTGGTTGCCAGCAACCCTGAGCTAATCTGCTGAAGTATCGGCTTTCTCCCGCCAGAATCCCGATGTGAGAAACAGGTTGGGGTCATCTGTTCGTAAGCCACGCAGATGAGGGGAATCGCGTGACGCGCCATTCATCCTGCCACATCCGGATTCGGTCCGTCATCTGAATGCACCATTAGGGCATAGAGTTACCTAAATATACACTAGAGGGAACTCTGGCGCTAGTGTCTGTGGGAGCTGCAACATACGGCGCTTCAGCGATGATGATGATGGATATGTGTGGTTTAACGTCCCAAAAGCACCATATGATTATGAGAGACGCCGTAGTGGAGGGTTCCAGAAATTTCGACCATTTGGTGTTCTTTAGCGTGCACCCAAATCTGAGCACAGCGCTTCAGCGAACATGGGAATGATGGGTAGTACACGGATTTGTCTAATCTTCATACTTCTGGCTTCGTGTGTGTTCGTGTAGCTTGAAGCCGTTTTCTCATAGAAATGTTCAGTGGTTACTCTTCACAACAGGAAATGCTCAGCGGTTACCCTTCACAACCTTATTCTTTTGGGCTTACCAATTCAAATCGGGTCACAAAGTTCAAAACGAAACAACACCAAAACACAGCAATAAACGAAGTCAAAAATGCGATTCACTGCCCGTAAGTACGAAGACTAGAAAATCTGTGTACTACCCATCATTGCCATGGTCGCTGAACGATCGCAGCACCAGAGTCTTCTCTAGTTAGTTTTAGAAAACTATGGTTTAGGGGCCTTTTAAAAGTAGAAAAAGGGATTTGCTAATATCTTCAAAACTATTAAGTCCTGTCCAATATGCAACCAATGCTTGGTAGACGAGTATTGCATTTCTCTGTAGTGAAATGTAGTTACCACAGCCAAAGAGTAAAGCCCGTTGCCTCATGCTCTGTGTAAAGCCCCATAGCCATTGAGTCAATTTAGTGAAAAACACAACTTGTTGACTATACTCTGTTCCAGAAGTTCCGTGCAGCAGAGCCAAGGCTACACGATCCTCGAACGCAGGTTGTTGCGAATCGAGATGTAGTGTCCCGTATACATAGCCTGTTGTTTGTTCTCGTGACTTTTGCGAGCAGTGTCGTCGGAAAATTTTTACTTGAAGGCTTCTCTGCATGTTGTAGCTGTGATTTGTATGACGATTTTATAGAATTTTCTGTAGAAAATGGCTCTATGATAATGAAGAAAGAGTTCTTGCTTGTACATATTATACTTATAAAGTACGCAGGAATGGTACCACACTGTCTAAACTTTTATGAGTAGTCCGCACAGCCCGAGCGTCCACAGCCCTGTGAGGAACCCAGTCTTGGGTTGTGACTAGTCCGCGGTGGCAGATTCGGTTACTCCTGTCAAAATAGAGGCGCCTGGTTCGCCTGTGCGGTATCGTTCCCGGATCAGCTTTTACGACAAGGGAGCGAAGCAGTTGGCTCTAAATGTGTTTGGGACACTGCGTAAGGAGGGCGGCATAAATGCAAGCATGAGCTCTCTTATTAAGCGAACGGCTGCGTTCACCAACGTCAGCGAGCCTGCGCTGTACAAGTGGGTAGTGGAGCACAATAAGCACGGCGAGGCACCGGGAATAGAACCATCATTTCGTATCGAACGGGAGCGGCACTTCGCTATGGGCATGCATACATGAAATCTGACGAAGGGTAATGCTTTCATAATGAATTTGGCTAGTGCGGCGCTTTCCACCGAAACATGAGCCACTGAACCCTATCCCTCAAATGTCTACGTGCAAGTATCTCGAAGACGCGGACTTTTACGGTGCCGAGGAGAATATTTAACCACTTTCACAATTACAGCTCATCTCACTGTGCAGTTGCACAGTGTCCCGAGACGCTCTTGCCGCTTTTGCTGCAGCGCACATCGCTAGCAGATGACAGAGCTCGGAAGGATACACTTAGATGTGCTCGCCCTCCTTATTGGTTGAGAAAGCCTGTAGCTTCCACAATGCTGTACGGAACTTCTGGAAAAGAGTTTAGTCACTGTGACAGTGATTCAACAAGCAATCAGTTGCATTGTAGCCCCGTCAATGCATGAAGAGCAGTTAGACATTTAGTACCACGAGAAGTGCGCATCACTTGGCCACAAGAAAGTATCAAGCCAACAGACAGACCCCCGTCTTGTTTAGCCCTGCAGGAGATCCAGCATAGTACTCTGCGATTCCTATACTTGTATTTGCTGCCAAAAAGGACCTAAACCCAAACAGTGGTTCGAGCAGAAACGGAGAGTACACATCGAGCTACAGATGCTGATAGTTTGCATCGGTAACATTTTATGCGTCACAAGAGTGGGATGTCTACTATACCAGTGACATCGCTCTTTTCCATGTCGATATTGTGATGTCATGCCTGCTATTTCTGTTTCGTATAATGTGACGTGCCAATTTGTCTCACCCACATCTTGTTCGAACACTGTCAGAGGAATTTCAGTGTGTCTGTATACCTTGCTATCGCTATGAACTAGCCCTTCAGTTAAAGCTACTGAATTCAACTTGTCATATTTATACTGCATTCGCAGATACAGCTACACAGTGTTTCAAGGTAACAGACATATCTGGCATGACAGTCACATTCATAATAAACGTGGCTTAAAGCAAAAAATGGGCGATAATAATGAGTGGTAAGAAAACCTTTGCATTCAAAGGAATAAATTTTTGGCAACAATAACTGTGCTGACAAAAATTTTCTTATTTGAGGCTTAATCTTTCAATTAACACTTTAATATGGAACAAACAGGGAGTGGACAATAACAAGGTGTGTGTAACAATGTATTGCCAAATTCTGGACAAAAATTTGACACTGATGAAATTATGCTCAGCATCACATCACACATGGGATGCTTGCTGCAGCTTCTTTTTGTTGATAGTATTAAATTTATTAATTAATATTTAAATATGCATGACTATAAGACTCAGTTTATCCTTAACATGAATCAGCAGCACAATAAAAGAAGGCATGCATTTTATGCAATAACAAGATGTTTGAACTGTAAAAAAAGTAGAAAATTGATCTAAATGTTCCAACATTATCTTTTAATGCTTTGGTGAGTATATAACTATTCTCTGAACACAAATTGACATATCTATAAACCTCTGGCATGAAATTCGTAACAATCCATCATGAAATGAGGGATGGAGCATGATTGTGGTGTGTTCTGGCTCTCACATGCCTTGCGAGCGGCCAAGATAGTGGTATTATTTAGAGCAGCAAGCACTGTACACGCATCTATACTATCTAAATTGTAATGAGTCCTAACTAAAAAAAACAAAAGTGCGCTACGTGTAAGCACTACTCAAAGCCACTGCGCCGACGAGGCGGCCGACAAGTCCATCAACTTCCAGGCAGCCTTGGGATCGAGCTCGTTCTGATCTCGGCAGAGCACCCAGACATGATGTATGCGCAAAATTTTCTCCGGGTCACCTTCGACAACTTCACCTTTGCTGTTGCGTACCACGTTGATCTGCTGTGACTGAAAAGTGACAATGAGTACGGGCCCTTGCTCCATGATCTTGCCCATGGCTAGATCGACGTTCATCACATCAAGCACTTTGGAGTCGTAGCGGTATCCCAGTTGGATGGCCTGCTTTATGGGCGTGCTGATCACGTTGAACGGCGCGTCGTGGCACCAGTCGCGCAGAATCTCGAGGTCGCCGCGAACCATGGCCTCGAGCAGGTTGGGGATAATGTCTGTCTCGCACATGCGCAGGAACTCATTCTTGTCGAAGCTAGGGTCGATTTTGCAGATCTCGGTAAGCACCTCCGAGAGCTCGGTTTTCTGGAAGAGGCCGCCGAAGATGTCGGTAACCTTGTCCGTGAGCGAGCGCGAGGCGCGAACCAGAGGATTGTCGCTTTCGTCGTAGCGCGTCTTCAAGTCGAAGAACTTGTGCACGTACGGGTTGTTGTCGCGGAAGTTCTGCCAGCTCTGGTACCAGCGCGAGTCGCGGTGAAGTTCCACACCTGTCGCTTCCTCGTTGGGCGCCACGACTCGGGCGTCTGCCTGACCCGAGCCGAGCTCGGAGCGCTTACGCAGCGCCTTGGGAGCCCTGTAGACGCGAGCACCGGCCGCCGCCGCTTCGTCGATCTCCGTCTTGACGGCTTTGATGCCCGACGACACCGCCTGGAAGGCGCCCGACTTGCCGAGCTGATCACCCTGCTTCGCTAACGTTTCGGCCGCCGTCTTGGCAGACCTGGCGAGCTCTTCGGTCAGCTCGCGGCTCTTCTTGCCGATCTCACTCTTCTGGGCCTCCTCGATGCCTTCCTTAATCTTTTCCTTGAGCGACTCGAGCTGCTCCATGATCTGCTGCGAGCCTTTCGCCGTCTCCGCTTCGATGTTCTCGTACTTCATCCTGGCTTTCCGCAAAGCCTCCGACTGCTCAAGTTTCGCGGCTTCCTCGCGAAACTTCTTTAGGCTTTCCTTCATTTCCTTGTTTTGCACCATCTCTTGCTTTATGTTCTCGAACACCTGTCCGAAGAAACCTTTGCGCTGCGACGGCGAGCTGTAGCACCTGGCGCCGAAAGAACTACGAAATAGGGAAGTATTTACATTGCCGTTCCTGAGCAAGTGGACGGAGCAGATGTGCCGCAAGGCTGAATTCAACAAAATTAAACCACACGACGACCGGGGAAAACGCACTGCACGAGAAACACCGAGCCATGCTTGCGGCACGGCGAACGCCATTTTCACCCTTGGCGTGATTCCCAACGTTGCTGGTCGAAACGAAAGAAAGCACCTGTTTTGGCTGAACAAAGTCTTTTTCGGTTTCGTTTTTTATTCAGTGTGGTGTTCTTTCCAACCGCAATGTCCAGTAACAGCCTTATCGTAAATGTGAAAGAAAGCACGAATGTTATTTGTAGGTAAACCCTACTGCGAGGATCTCGGTTATTTGATATCGTCTGAAACACTCGGGCGTGTTTTACTATCATCCCTGTCACACCAGTAATTTCAAGCTTGTTTGATGTATTCAACATTACTTACTGCGTGTAGTACCATACATTTAATTTATGAAGGCTAGAAAATTTTTTGGTAACCTTTCGCAGGTTTTCTTTTTTTCTCTTTGGAGGTATTGAGCAGTTCACAAAGAAAAAAAAAATTGTAGCCTCTGAGATTGGCAAAAAATGAGAACAAGAAAAGGTAATAAATAAATTTGCATACACAAATCTTTGAAAATTTAATACCAATGATGTAGAAAACATTACAACATGGAGTAGTAATGTATTTCAAAATGAAAATTTAGACACACGCGTAGAGTTTTATAAATTATTACCATGAAACTCTATGGACGCACGTCATACGCAAGAACATAGCCTTTAAGATTAAAGCTAAGCCCAAGTTTGGATACCATTGCCAAAATCACAAGTCCACACCTTAAATTCATTTTCATTTTATAAATGTAAGACAATCTCAAAACAACAAATATGATACAAGTGTTAAAAACCTAAATGTTAACTTTGTTTCGAAGCCCGCCGAAGAGAAAATAAAGGGCCTTCGAGACCTAAAAAGGCCGGCATGAGGTGGGTTCATTCAGATCAAACTAACTAACTTATGTTCACTTTGAATGTCAAAAAGCAAAGAGTAAAGAAGTGCTCTCAAAGCATATTTTAAATATTGTTAGAAGTCACGTGAATAGACTCAGCGTAAGATGTTTACGCGGGTGTTTTGAAAACAAATAGCGCTAGAAATACTGGGAGCACGCTCCGTGGGCGAATCGGCAGAAAAGAAAAGAAGTAGGTAATTTATTGTTTGTACAATAATATAAAGATTGAAAGTAACAGAAACATCTGTGCATGCGTTTCTCTAACAGCGTCGTGTGGTGGGGGACGCTCAGTTGTCTGTTATTACGCTATTTGTGTGATCGCACATGAGTGCGTCTTGGTTATAATAAAAGAGTACTGACGTACAACCTAGAAAGCGAGATAAGGCACATTTAGAATGGGAATAAGAAATGATTTTATCATGACTTGAGGAGCGTTACAAATTAGTATACAGAAGGAGGTACCATAGTCAAAGACTGAATCCAGACCTCCTACAGTAATGAATACAGTAAACATGACATACATTAGCAAATCGCAGTACAAAAATAAGCAAAAAATACAACGCAAGCTGGAAAAAGGACAGCTAAAGAAAAATATCAGGTGAAAGTGGGGAAAAAAAGAAGGCAAAAGCCAAAAGCAGACTACATACAAAATAAGAATATTTAAATGCTCATAATTATAGAAAAAATTACACAATCAAACAACACAAGAAATAAAAGTAATGCAGTACTTCTAAAATTTTGAAAATTCCAAAATAAAACTAGAAAAAACGGTAAAGGTAATTAAACACTTCTATACAGCTTTCAGAAGAATGCTGTGAAAAAAAGCATTAAATATACACAATGAAGCGAAGACAAATGTCACATCTATTTAAGCAATGGATCATGATGATGCGATGCTTTTACTTTTGATGTGAAATGATATGAATAGGAAGGATAGTAGCAGAAGTGACAAAAACTACCCAGGTGATGAAAGTAATGAGGGGAAGGTCTTCAGTTCTTTTTTCAATTTGCCAATCGATTGCGATGTTTTGATCGCCGGAGGTATAGTACTCCATAAATGGATTGCATCGAAGTAAATTGTTTGCTTGCCATAGTTATTGGGAACCTTTGGTAAAATTAAATTCCGAATATGTGCAAACCTTGTCAAGTTACTATTCACTAGATTGGATGGAGGGCTAATGAACACAGGAAGCTGGTTTTTGATTTGCTTGTATAACAATATTCCTAGTTTGAATTTGACGGTGCCACAGACCGTTAGGATGTTGCTGACATGTAGGGGTGCTATAGCATCACTGCGATAGTGACTATGGGTATAAGTATTCTAATAGATTGATTTTGCATAGTCTGGAGAGAAACAAGATGACTACCTCAAGCACTGCCGCAAGATGTGATACCGTAATTAAAGTGAGAAAGAATAAAAGCGTAGTACAGTGAAGGTAATGTAGGTTGGGAAATTATATCACGGGCTTTAAGCTGAACACGTATGCCGTAAGCCCTTTTTCTTCGTAGGAGAGCAATATGCGAATGAAGTTTCAAGTTGTGGTCAAGTTGGATTCCCAAGAAAGCAGCCTCCTTATCTGCTTCAATTGCGAATTGATTTATAAGCATTGGCGGGATACGGTTATGTTCACGTTGGTGAGAGTGAAAAACAACGAATTTAGTTTTGGTTGGATTGATGTGTAAGTTAATAATAATAACTCTAGTTATCGAAATCAAATAGTTATAAAAAGTCTCTGTTCAATTTGGCCTGGCTAATTATAATTGCAGTGCAAGTGTTTCATTGAGAGTGCGCTCCCTATACCCCACAACTATCTTTTCGCAGAAAGGAAACGCTCACTTTGTTAATTTACAAAATCTATTACCACAGTTCATTCCTAGGCTTCTTTGGATCCACCCGGCAGTTTACTATTCAGCTCGCCATGACAATGTGCACAATGTCAGCGTACATCTTCACAACACTACAGCATATTCAGAATCAGTATTTGCTAAGACATCACTCGATTAGAATAATATACCTGCATCATTGGTACAGTTACTTTACATGCTGCATTTAGGTAGCAGATACAGCAACTCTAATTACTGCTATAGCCACCGTCACCGACCGCACTCATTAAAAGAATGCACTAACAAAATTGAAATCGTGAACTGTTTCAGCGGGTACGTGTTCATTGGTGTTGATTGACTGTTTAGTTCACCTTTTGCGTATGAACTCACATTTTCTAATAATAAAGTGTACTTTATGGGTGGGAAAATTCACTATTACGTGGTAGTGTTATGTACACTGTATATTCCTTTATTTTATTTTTTTTGCTGTTAAACTGTATTTTCGCTCCTCCCTACGACGTTGTATAATATGTAGCTTGAGGGTCTCACAAAAGTAAGAAATAAATAAATGAATAGATAAATATATAAATAAAAAATACACGAATGAGCTTGTGGGATCCATTTGTGTGAACACATGTGCATCGTTCGAAGTATCCATAGAAATATTACTGATTTATTTATTCATTTATTTAAGAATACTTTGTGTCTTTGTACAGACCGAGAAAGGAACCGGACAGTAAAGATACACAGGAGTGTGAGAGTATTAGAGTTGAGTAAAAAAAAAGTAAAACACAGCGAAAATGGCCATACGGCTATTCTTGCAATAAATTATCAATCAATCAATCAATCAAGCAAGCAAGCAATTCATCAATACTTTATTGAATGTTCCAAGGAAAAACCATAAAGGTTTTGTCCAGGCGTACGCAAAAATAAAACAATAAAAGTAAACATTACAATACAGACAGCATTGAGAAAAAATCAAACAAAAGAGTGAAAACACACAGACAAAAAGTCCGGAGAACATAGGAAGAATAAAAAGAGAAGACAAGTATCATGGAATGAGAGTGAAATACAAAGGGGAATGTACTCTACTATATAGAAACGTTCCTGAAAGACGGAAAAGGAAAGAATCCATACATTATGAAGAACTACTTCAATACATTGTAGAGCTGAGATAAAAACAATGACAGTGGACTGGGAAAAACACCAACATAATGAAAGTTAACATTATAGAGAATTCGTATTCCATGAGCAGTAGAGTGTTGAAAAAAGTTGGCAGGTACATGAAATGGTTGACTTTCTCAGGTTAACTTACACGGAATTTAGAAATTTATACAACTGAAGAAGTAAAGGGGAGGATGTCAAACCATAGACTAGCTTGCAAACAATTGGCAGGTCAGTGCGATTTCAGCGGCAGTGAAATGATGGCGACGATAATATCGTGCCGTGTTAGAACGAGATCCAGAGTCATTTCTAAAAGAACGATGGTTGTAAATGCCTAAGGATTTTTTTCGCAATCGCTCAATGGCGTCACTGCCAGATTAAGCAATGCCGTTCCAACTCACAGATGCATACTCAAGTTGAGGAAGACATATAGCGGTGCGCGATTTGTGGAAGCTTCTGTAGGAGAACTGAATCCTCGAGAGGCACTGAAAACACAGCCAACAGAAAGAAGGAGTCGCTTGGCAGCACGGTTAGTGTGAGCAGAAAAATTTAGCATGTTATCAAAAGGAAAACCAATATCACTGAACTCATAAACCTTATACATAACGACATGATATTGACAGGGTATGAAAATGACACAATGAATTTTTCGCAAGATATACAATAAATTTGGTCTTTGAGGTGTTCAGACAAAGATTATTGTTGTCACACCATTCGAACACAGAACACAAATCTGACTGCACCAAGCAACAGTCGCTCACTGAATGAGTTTCCTTAATTATTTTGATGTCATCGGCATGCAAGAGAAAATAATAATAACGAATTGAAAACAGAAACATCGTTAACGTTCATTAAAAATAAGAGTCAAGCGGAACGTGGTTGAAATACAGCTTCGAAGGAGAGGCAAAAAGGTTGACTATCGCAATCAAGCAGTAGTCGTCCCTGCGATTTCCCATGAACGTTAAGCCTGTGCGGAACGCGCAGCATGGTCACAGCTAAAGCTTGAAGATTGGCCTTTAGAGCATTTTCTTAATTGAGTAACTGCTACAAGCACACTTATTGGGCACCCACCAGGGTCGACGCCAGGGGGTGGCACACAGGGCACATTCAACCCCCCTGCCCCCCCCCCCCCCAAATTAATTTGACATTGCACAGAGAGCAAAAAGTGGACATTTTAAGGGTGTGCCCCTCCCGAAATCAAGGTGGTGCTCCCCCCCCCCCCTTTCCGAAAAAAATTTCTGGCTACGCGCCTGGTACCTACAACGCAACAAATAATCATAATTTGTGTAGTAGGCTGGCATTCACTATGCTATCCTTCATCATTGTCCTGAGAAGCGTGGTATGCGCTACACACTTGCTAGAAATATTGTGCAATATTTTTATGCAATGGCTGACGACGAAGAAGAATTATGCCTGAAGTGGGTATGCGCCACAGTTAATATTTCAGTAGCAACTAAATCATTCAATTTTTTCAAGATTATTTTACAAAAAAGAGTCAATATTTCTGCAAGTCTGTTCACTAGTAATTCAATACATATTCCCTTTTCTTTCTAAGCTAGCTACCCAATGGACCATATACGAAATTGCTTTGTGCTCTGGCAACACTGTGCATTTTGACCCCGCCGCCATTTTAATGTGGGCGAGCGGTCGACGGCAACGCGTTCGCTAGTACGGCCGTACGACTCCTGAACACTTGTTTCACTGCGCTGAGCTACTGCGATGGCCACAGCAAGACGTTTCCCACAGCCCGAACATGTGATGTGGATAAACTGTTTGGGAATCTTGCACATGTATGTCATTGCATCTTTCGGAAAGCGGTGGAAGGATACCAACAAGATATAAGCAAACAAACATTCAGTGCGACGTCATGAGCGAGGTTTCTCTTAGCTGTTTAAACGATGGTTGTTTACAAACACAGGCACTGTCACAAATTCATCTCACAGGGAATAGAGGTCACAGTTATATGTGCATTGCAAGACTAATGATGCGCTTGTAATGTGAACTCCTCCCTATCAGTTTTTTCTGTGCACACTCCCGTTTCCTAGCAGCCTTTCCTAGATATGGCCCTTCACAGCAAGCCTTAAGAGGCATTAGTCACTTGTGGACACTCGGGGGAATTTAAATCAGTTGTTTCTTATATCTAAGTAGCTTCGAAAGTTTCTAGGAGCTGCGAGTGTAAGGCAGCCAAAATGCCGAATCCCATACATCTAAGTTATGGCTGTCTCCACAGCTGCATGTTTTATAATGCAACATGAAACATTTTTCAAGTGAGGTGAGTTGCAACACAAAAGAACAGCTGCAACGCAACTGAGCTAAAGAGACTAAAATGCAGAGAATGAATCCCGTCTTACGAATAAATAGGACTGCCGCACTCTGAACTCACGCAGAACGTGGTTCAGTCAAGCCCTGGCGATACTCATGGTGCCAGTTTTCGAAACCTATGGCAGTGCGCCCCGCTATCTTTTCAATTTTATTTCGTTGGTAAAGGAAAATTAGTGAGAGAGGCCCCAATGGAAAAGTCACGTCCGCGCACGTTGGGGGAATTGAAGTGCCTGAGCAGATACTTTTCTGTTCCAAAACGGGTATAGCCCTTATCTTCTGAATGACAGTTTTATTGCTGCGTGGTGACCGTACTTGTGGACACCGCGGAACTTGAACACGGACAAACAACCGAGCTGCCTTTGTAGGATGCGTGTACGGCATGTTACTCGGAGTAGCGGAAGCTCTGCACGTCTCTGTGCACAGTCACCTGCAAAAATAACATTTCTACGTCGTCTACCTACATGATGTAATCTCGTCACAAAGAAGCCCTTCCTAGCAGTTCGGTTCCGTCACACTAGTTACCCCACCAGCAGTGGCGGATTCTCTATTCGACCGCAGGGAATCACCGGGGCTCTTCGATTTACCATTTCAGACTCACTGCGGATAGTCCGCAATAGTCCTAGGCTTCCCCGAAGTCATAAGAAAATTTGAATGCCGCACAGCTTCTCAGCGAGTTCGAGACGGTAAATCGAAGAGCACCACTGCCGTGTTGAGGCCCGACGTAGTGAAAACACCTAGCCGCAAAGCTGACAAACCTATAAAAACACGGCCTGTCCACGTAACACAGAAAAATGGTTAGTCCTGCATTGCTCTCGTGCAGCCCGCGCACCGCGGAGATAACATGCATCCTAGGCAGTACCCATAAAGCTTGTGCACGCCATACCCTGTTTTGCGTTTAAATGATCGCTGCAAAATCGTAATGCATGCCACATACCTTGCTCCCATCGCTGTCTGTGACTCCGCGCTGCTTGCACACCGGCACACAGCAGTGTACTGGCATTTCGCCAGCAAAAAAATCTGACTGCGACAGTCGAAGCGTTGAAACGCGCACGTTCGCATGTGGGTCGCCCGCGCGTAGTGGTCAAGCCTCGCCAGCATCAAAATGGCGGATATGGTACCTGCTGCGTTCAATAGATGGCGCTGTTAAGTGGGTGTGAGCCACAAATAAGTGGGTGTGAGCCACAAATGGGTGTGAGAGTGGGTGTGAGCCACAAATTTAGAATCTATATCTACAACTACATCTACACAGTTAATAGGTGAACGAAAACAAGATTTTGTAATGGATTTGATCATTGGACGACCCACTCTTTACGTAATTTACATTGCGTGACGCCTGGATATTCTTTCGACGTTCTAAATTGCTGTACTACTCATATAAGCACGGTTCCTTTCCCGACATCAAGCCTGCCTAAGGCCATCAAGCCTGCCTAAGTGCCGGCGTGGCTCAGTGGTAGAATACTGGGCTGGCACGGAGCAGATTCGGGCTAGAATCCCAATGTATTTTTGGTGTTTTAAATGCAAAGCATTTCTTAGCGAACTTCGGTGATTTTGAGCGTATCTATCTATCTATCTATCTATCTATCTATCTATCTATCTATCTATCTATCTATCTATCTATCTATCTATCTATCTATCTATCTATCTATCTATCTATCTATCTATCTATCTATCTATCTATCTATCTATCTATCTATCTATCTATCTATCTATCTATCTATCTATCTATCTATCTATTCGCCTTCGACAGTTAGCTCTCCTGGCCGTTTCGATAATGGTATCGGTACCAAACTTGGTATGGCATAACTTGACTGTATGAAGAACATACTTGACTAGACATAACATGAAAATCATGACATTTATGCCATGTTGTCATGATTACCATTTAATGGTCCTGCCGCTCTTGCAGCGGTTGCGTTCACACAGCATGTTGCAAAACTTGTTGGTGTGGCATGATTGCATGGCGATCACAAGCGACAGACCCAAACATGAAAATAATGATATGCGCGTCATGTAACAGCATGACTACATGCCAAGCTCATGATACGCTCGCGGCCGTTTCGCTAGCGTCACATATACCAAATTCGGTATTACGGTACGTGAATGGATGCCGAAAGTATGTGACTGGTGCTAACATGATATTCATGAGATGCGTGTTTTGTAACAGCGAGACTACATGCCATGCTCATGATGCGCTGGCAGCCATTTCGCTAGCTTCACTTGTACCAAAATTTGGTATTACGGGACGTGAATTGATGACGAAGGTATGATACTGGTGTAAACAATATAATCATGACATGCGGGTCACGTAACAACATGACTACATGCCACACTGACGATGCGCTCGCGGCCGTTTCGCTAGCTTCACATAGGCCAAATTTGGTATTACGTGACGCCAATGGATGACGAAGGTATGTGACTAGTGCAAACATAATAATTATGAGATGCGTGTCATGTGAGAAGATGACTACATGCTACATTTAAGGCGTCAATACATTTCGACGAGATGCGGTGCGCGTGCTCACCGGCGTTCATTTCATCGCGTTACGCCGGCGTTGCCACGCAAGGCGCCGGCCCTGCGCAGGCGCGTGCCGCGCTGCGTTGAGTTTTGACGCATGCTCGTTTCAGTGCGTACGGCGTTCCTCCGTTACGAAAAGAGGGAGACGCAGTGTTGCCTGGGTAACGCATGGGCGCGAAATGCAGCATGTTGCATTCCGCGCCGGTTGCCGTCGGGCCGCGCTGACGGACACTGGTCACGCCTGGCGTCAAACTATAGAGTGCTCGCGTTTTGCTAACGTAGCGTCGTTGTGCCCAGTGTGCGCGTGCTTCAACGCTACATTGGAGTATACTGGGCCCTTCATGATGCGCTCGCAGCCATTTCGCAAGCTACACGTATGGCAAGTTTGGTGTTTTGTGACGTCAATGGATGACAAAAGATAGGACTGGTGCAAACATGACAATCCTGACACGCGTGTCATGTAAGAACATGACAACAAACCACGCTCACAGCGTGCTCGCGGCCGTTTCGCTAGCTCAACATATACTAAATTTGGGATCACGTGACGTGAATAGATGACGAAGGTAAACAACACATCTAAACATGATAATCATGACACGGAAGTGATGTACGGTTCATTTACTTCCACCTTGTAACGTTGTGCAGATTTTAATGTGACATATCAATATTTCGCATTCGCGCTTCGCATATCATCGATTCCCACTGCATGTGGGATCTGCCAATTTTTTTTCTTGTGATACAAGCCCCAGCGGCGGCGGACAACTACGGCACCACACGTGACTTATGTTGTGATCTCATAACAGGGTTCGTTGTAAAATAAGCGTGGACCTAATACCGACGCTCTAGGGATCCCACTAGTTGCTTTGTACAAGAAAGATGTTGCCATTTGTGGCAACATAGCATAATCTATAAAGCAATTAGCTGAGCTGGAGATTTGGAAACTTGCAAACACGAAAGTTTGCAAGATTACTGAAAATTAGTGTGTGGCTGACTATGTCGAAAGCCTTGCTCAGGTCACAGTAAACTTCGTCACAGTATAATAATAATAATAATAATAATAATAATAATAATAATAATAATAATAATAATAATAATAATAATAATAATAATAATAATAATAATAATAATAATAATAATAATAATAATAATAATAATAATAATAATAATAATAATAATAATAATATCTAGGATTTTACGTGCCAAACTATGACATGATTATGAGCCACGCCGAAGTGGATGCACGACCAAGGAGGACACATAAAAAGTTTTATGTATCCTCCTTGTGCACGACTAGAATATTTTCAACCATCTGAAGTTGTCTAACGTGCAGTGACATCGCGTAGTGCACGGGCTTTAGCCGAGCAGCTGGGATAGCCTTGATTTCTGCATTCGTCGTATTTCTTGCACTAATATGTGTCACTCAGTGATCGGCCACTAATCCAGCTAAGGTGATACAGCCTGTTGATAAGAACATGACAAAGCCCCGCTCGGAAACACGCGAAACTACTGGTGCAGATAGCACACTGTAGCTGAAGGGAGTATTGGGAGAAACACCAGTATGGATGGATGGATGGGTTGATATTGCTGTACCCTTTAGATCGGGTGGTGACCAATGCCACCAAGCCGTAAGTTTTAGTAAATCAAAAACTAGATTTATTTTTAAATGCGAAGCATTCCTTAGCAAACTTCGGTGACTTTGAGCGTATCTATCTATCTATCTATCTATCTATCTATCTATCTAGCCACTTACGTTTGCATGCTCTCATGGTCACCCCCTTAACTTGGCGTGAACTAAAATTAGCATGGGAGGGTAAGATGGTTTGACGAATACGATGCACTGTTCAAGACCTGAATAATGTACAATCCCGTCGCGTACGTCGTCAAACGCTTCCCGCCAGACAGTGGCACACACTGGCGGGCGGGTATGTGCCGCTTGTAAGCGGGTATGTGCCACAGGTGATAGACACTTTGTATCTACCCAGGAAAGACGAGAACACAGATGAGCAATTTTAACGCGTGAGCCTTAAGCAATACCCGATATCGATAGTGTCGACCCAACGAGAGCATTGAAGAAATGTCAGTGTTAAGAAAAACTTAAACTAGGCAGCGTTGGCCACTTGACGAATGCAAATAATAGATTTCAACGTCCCAGCAGGAATCGAACCCAAGCATTCTGCGTGGCAGTCAAGCTTTCTACCACAGAGCTACGCCAGCTCTCGGAACTACTTTTCAAATAGATGCTAATCTTCGTAAAACGTCAATAGCGGTTGCAGTGCTGCCTACCAAATTTCATAAACATTACATATGCACTCCTTTCATACAGCCGTCACGTCGGGTTAACGTCAATTGTGGTGAGGTGCCATGCGCTGAAATTGATTTATGTAGCAGTGTCAAGGGCCAGCATTTTCGCGAGCATCAGCACTTCATATCAGCTTCTGGTGTTGCTAATACACATTTCCCGCTGACATCGTTGTGAAAGTGGAAAACTGGTTATATAAACATCTGCAACTCTTCAACACACATGTTCTGTTCAACATATGTCTCTGCGTGCAACATTTTTAAATATATTTAGCGTCATTTCATGGAATGTCGCTCAATAAAAAAATGCAACACGGTCACCTTCCCTCCACGTGCTTCGCGTATAGTTGATTCCCGGGCACGTGGGATCTGCCGAGTTTTGTTTTTTTCTTTAAATAGTGAGGCTGAGGACTGGTACTTTGCAGTGAAGGGCTTAATTTTCACTCGTGCCTTGACATTAGCCACCAATCGGATAATCTCCTTCTCGTTAATTCCACCCGCTTAAAGTCTATTTTGCCCCCCCACCCCCCCTGTCACTAAACCCCGGTGCTTTGAAAAAGTCTGCGTCATCAGCCTGAACTATAGGGTGGAGCCCTTTACAGAACATTATCCAGTGTTCGGCAGTTTCCTCCTCCTCTCAACACGCACTGCATACCGTGTCTACCCCTTCGTATTTGGCCTGATATGTCTTGGTTCGCAATACTCCCGTCCTGGCCTCAAACAGTAGAGAACTACCCCGAGTATTATCATAGAAGCTTTCCTTGGCAATTTTCTGCTTAAAAGTTCGATAGATCTCTAGTGCGGACTTCTTAATCATGCCGATTCTCCATATGTCGATCTCCATTTCCTTCACCTTCTTCTTAACCAATAGTTCTTTTTGGTTTGGCCCCCTGCTATTTTCTAAATATTTACCCGTCAATTTTCTGGTTCTCTTCCTCCATTTTGTATCAACATTCTTCATGTACAAGTAGCTGAATACCTTCCTAGCCTAACGCTCCTCCCCAATTTCTCTCAATCGCTTCTCAAAACTTTTATCTTGCTGATAGCTTCCCTGCCCTCAATGATGTCCATCCCATATCATCTTGTACTCCCTGATTTGGTGTATTTCCGTGAGCTCCTAAGGCAAGCCTTCCTATTCCCCGTTGCTCAATTTCTAATCTTGCTAGAACTTCTGATCTCATGCAAAAGACCGCATTGCCGAACGTCAGACCAGGAACCATGACCCCTTTCCATATTCCTCTCATAACATCATACCTATTGTAATTTCACAGTGCCCTATTTTTCATCACTGCTGCATTCCTGTTACCTTTATTCGTCACGTATATTTCGCGTTCTCTTAGGTACTCAGTCCCATTGCTTATTCATACGCCCAAATATTTGTATTATCTGTTATCTCTGGCGTGACCTCCTGTATTCTAAGCTCACTACCTTCATTCGCTGATAGCAAGCTCACTATTCTAAGCAATGTTTTAAGCTCACTACCAGTGTCGCCGATAGAAAGCGCCACAGCCGATGAGCTGATGCGGCGGGTGCAAAGAGAACTAGGGCTCTCACAGGCGGGGAGGAGCATTTGGCGGGTCGCACCAAAGGGGGGATAGAGCGGCCGTGCTTCATAAAACGCTTCGAGGAGCCCAGGAGAAAGCCTCTGCACTCTTTACAGCTCAGGGGAAGACTGAAGCTTCATTATATAAAAGGTGCATGCCCAAGGTGTGCCGGCGTTTCGACTATCGTCGCCACCTGTCCGGTTTTAAACGAGCGCGGCCGGTTTTTCGGATAGCGGGCTGTTTGCCGGTCCGCACCTATGACCGGTCACCACTGGCTGTTGTTTTTTTCATAATATCTCACTTATTTATTTTCCAGGCCATTTTATAAGAGCAAGTTTAACAACTAAGACGGTGAATATTTATCATCCCATATGAAAACTTTTGACTATTAGTCCACATCTTTTTGCGACGCTCTTCAAATGTAGAGAGTATGTTATTGCCATAGTACGTATCTATTATAACGAGTATTTCCTTGTACAATGCGCAATGTATGGGATTTCACGTTTATTTTTGTCTACGGTGCTACTGGTCTGGTAAATTCAGACGCAAGGAAGTGCTACATGTGGACAATGTATGTGCGGACCCTTTTCAGTGCAACACATTTAAAGCGATAATCAAAACCTTCTAAAATTTCAGTACAAGCGTCAATCTGACCCAGGTTATATTAATGCCAGCAATCAGACTACTCCGCTGGGTCTGTTTTGTGTGTAGATGCACATGTATTTTATTTCGCTCAAGGTAACTAATAAAACATTATTTTATTCATTTTTAATGATGTCAATGCCAATGTGATAGGTATTGTAATACCGTAGTTAACTGAACTTCCCTGATTCGATTGGCTGTGACTGAGTGAGTTTTTTCGTTTTCATGCTTATTTATACTTATTTCAAAATGCGCATAACTGTGCTAAATAATCATTTTTTTATAGTCGGTCAAGATGCTGCTGTTTTCTGCGGACGCCACTTCATGGTTATTGCAGCAGTGCATGCCCGTCGCTAGAAATCTTTTTTTTTTTTTGGGCAGCACACCTGTTCAAGGCCTTGAAAAAAAAAAACACTTATTGTTTCAATGATGTCATCGGCTAAACACCCACCCCCATCCAAATTGAAGAAAGGAGGGAGGGGGGGGACCTGGACCCGTGCCTCTTTCCCCCTGGCTATGGCCTGCAGCAGTGTCAAGGCAGTTTTCTAATAACAAATTTTCAGCATACTAATTTATTTTTGCTCTGTTCTTTTCCATATGGCTTTTGTATGTGACAACTTAATATATGTTTCTCCTGCAGTGATCTCGAATGGGATCACTGCAGGATAATCTGGGATCACTGCAGGATAATGCGATCACTGCAGGATAAACTGCAGGATCACTGCAACAAAATAAACAAATAAACAAATGACATATACTCAATTGTTCAACATAAACCTAATCGCCGGTACTACCTCATTCCCTACCTTAGAGGGCTGGTTTTCGTTTTCGAGAAAAGGCGGCAACCCTCGTTTCGACACGTGAACTTGCTGGCAAAGACAAGGCCACTTGTGGGAGCGTTGGCTCAAACAACACCCAATGCTCGAGATTTTTTTCATACCCTACCGAAACAGCTTGAGCATGGCGGCTCGATAAAAAGAAAATGACGGCATATCCACGAAGTGAATGATGATGAGTTGCTGAAGCAGTGGGATCAGTGTTACCGTGGATCAGCTGTGACATTGACCACTCACGCATGTCAATAAGTGCCAAGCGGTGTACATTTATGTAAAATATTTATTGCTTACAACTGGTATGTTATGTTCAGTTGAGAATTTTGTTTTGCCTTCTTTATTACTGCTTTGTAGTATTGGATTGAGCCTTGGAAAGACAAGTTCTGGGCATGTCACCTGTTGGTTGTTTGTTGTTCCCAGTCATACTGACTGCATCGAGACGTCAAATGGTGCACAAGCCTGTCTTTGTCCGTGATCACATAATGTAATCGTCATGGCGTCTATGGTACCACTGGGTACCAAGTGCCATAGCCAGGAATCTTGGGGGGGGGGGGGGGGGAGGCTTACGTTGCAGCGTGCTTCTTCATTAAATTTTTCGAATCCCCAAGTACATAAATAACATATGCGTTATCAGTGTCAGTTAATATTCGATACTGCAAATCACTTTGTGAATGCTGCGCACAATCAAGAACGAATAAAAAATTTTTTTTTCATAAAACATATTTTGTTGGCATGCCCACAACATCTTTCCAGGAATAATGGTCATCAATATTTTCTCATTCTTGTGTTTTTGTGTGTTTGTGCGTAAAAGGAAAAGAAAATATCACGATTACCACGTAAACTTTGAAACTGCATGAGTTTTCAACTCAGGAAGAGTCTGATAACAACAACTGAAGCCCACAAAATAACGTGGACGAGGACAACTACTTTATCGGATATAATTTATAAAAAAAATGTTAACCTTTTTGCACTGAAGCCGCGGCCAGAAAAAAAACAAGATTGGGAAAATACATTTTAAATATGGGCAAAACATACTCTGCCAGAAACACACTGTGCAGGATGCATACAGAAAATCTTGCAAACGTACATTTAAATATTCAATCAATGTCGATAACTAAACAAGGATCACCATAAATAATGCCCAAAATAAGAGAAAAGAATATGCTGCGCAATCGCAGAAACTGTGATGTCTTTGGGGGAAGGTGCTGTCACGGACGCACCATGTGAACAGAAAAACATAAGGAATAGTGCAAAAATAAAAAAAAGAAAGTGTTCCAAAGGTGCTTTGAAAGTGCGAACCATAATTCTGCACTGAAGAATATTCCAGGAAAATTTTCGCAATACTTGGGAAATAAAACTCCTTTTAAAAAAGAAAAATAACTTTGTAGTTACCGTCTTAACAGAAATTTTCAACATAATGAATGATTATCTTTATTCCGTGTTTTCTTCAAAAGATACCACAAATCTCGATCTGGTTCCATCCTTGCCTGATTCAAATTTCATAAGATTTGAGGGTGTATCACTGTTTCTTCGCTCAAAAGAAAAATCTTCTGGTGGCCCTGACGGCATTCCGTATTCTTTCTTGCGTAGATACGCTGAACCAATATCACATGTTTTAACCACTATTTTTTCCGAATCACTAAAAATGGCAACATTGCCAGATGACTGGTGTCTTGCCAGGGTTGTAGCTGTGCATAGAGAAAGGTGATCCCCTTCTGAGGGAAAACTACCGCCCGATTTCTCTTACGTCTACATGCTGCAAGGTACTTGAACACATCATTGCTCACTATAGTACCGATTTTCTCGAAAATAGTAACCTGTTGTCTCCAGCTCGGCATGGCTTTAGGAAAAAAAAACTATCAAAGTGTACGCAGCTTGTTGAGGCAGTTCATGATATTGCACAAATACTCGGTTCTTCAGGCCGAGCTGATTCAATTTTCTTACACTTCAGCAAGGCATTCGACCACGTTCCACATGACACACTTCTTTAAAGCTCCGAATCTTGAATTTTACATCTTTCGTCATAAATTGGATAGATGCTTATCTTTCAAATCGCGCACAGTACGTTGACGGGGGGGGGGGGGGGGGGGCATATTTCCAACACATTACCGGTATTATCAGGTGTTCCACAAGTAAGTGTTTAAGGGTCCATTCTTTTTCTTAAATACATAAATGACATAGCTGACATTGTTGAGTTTAACATTGATATAAGATTGTTGGCTGACGACTGCGTTCTGTATAATAAAGTTACATGCCAACAAGATCAGGTTGATCTAACTCTTGCATTAACACATGTTAGTGAGTGGTGTACTCGGTAATCAATGACATTAAAACCTGACAAAACGATACTACTACGTGTGACAAAAAAGAAACAGCCATTAACGCTTGCCTACCACGTGCAAGGAACGCCAGTGCGCGAAGTAAATGAATATAAATACCCAAGAGTTACCATTACAAACACATTCTTTTGGTCCGCGCATATAACAAATGGCTGCGCATCAGCTTCTTGTAAGCTTGGTTTTCTGAGGCACAAAATGAAAAAGCCTCTCCTACATTAAAAATGCTCGCGTACAAAACGTATACCTCGCTTAAACTTGATTATGAATCAGTGGTTTGGGACCCATTTTACAAAAAATATATTTAAAAAACTTGAAATTGTTCAAAGACGCGCTGTACGTTTTATTTTTTTTTAAGTTTGATTCAACTGATTCTCTCACAAAATTAATGAAAGACAATGACATCCCTGTGCTTGAATAACGCCGCAGAATCGCTCGCCTGAAATTTTCGCATTACATTTATAATGGTAAGCTGAATATTCCTGCCCACAAATGCACACAACCATTTTCTCCTCGCGCCTTTAGGCATCATCATATGCATAACCTGCTCCCATACTCCACTCGGACTAACATCTTTAAAATTCCTTTTTTCCCCGAACAATTATTCAATAAAATAGCCTACCACATGATGTCATTTCATTTGATGACTTCGAGAAAGCGTTGCTCGGAGCATCCAAACCATGACATAGGTGCACCTTCTCTAGTGATTATTGTATTTTATATTATTTTTCTGATGCAATATTATTTCTTCAGATTTTTAATCCTCAGTATTTGTAATACTTCAGGCGTTTCCATGTGTATAAATTTGGCTGTGCGTATGTGTATAGTATTTCTCTTCGTTCTTTAAGACATCGCTCCATTTCTGCCATTATTTATTCTTATATTAAGTTATTATATTTTTGTTACAATTGTTGCATCACCCACTTTGAATTCCTGCAAATTTGTTTATTGCAATAGTTTTCTGGATGTTTGCATATATTGTTTATTATAATGTTCCCCACCTGCCTGGTCTTCAGCAACCACAGTATTTTATAATTAAAATAAAACGATAAGTGAGAGCCACAGACGATGACTAATAGCTTAATTTGTTCGGTAGCGGCGCGTATGCCAACCTCTCAGTGAACAAGGAGAATTTGTCGATTAGCCGTTAAGGTTCAACTGATGTTCGCATTCCTCATTTTTATGAGATCATGCTGTCACTTTTTAAAAGTTGCAAGAACTTCAAAGTTTTAAAAGGTTCTAAACAATATATTTTGTCATAATTACTGGCTTCTTCACTCGAACCATGGACCGCCAGTTTCTTTTATTTTTCGTTTGCGCTTTTCTTTCCTGCTTGGTATCAAAGGACAAAGTTCACTTGGAGAGCAAGTTTTAACTTCCTGCACGCTAATGTCGATATCTCTGTGGACACACAGAAGTGCCAGTCTAATTGATTGATATGTGGAGTTTAACATCCCAAAACCACTATATGATTATGAGAGACGCCGTAGTGGAGGGCTCCGGAAATTTAGACCACCTGGGGTTCTTTAACGTGCACCCAAATCTGAGCACACGGGCCTACAACATTTCCGCCTCCATCGGAAATGCAGCCGCCGCAGCCGGGATTGGAACCCGCGCCCTGCGGGTCAGCAGCCGAGTACCTTAGCCACTAGACCACCGCGGCGGGGCCAGAAGTGCCAGTCTAGCCATATAGTTTCTCAGAATCATACCTAGAGGGAAATCTGACACTAGTTAGCTGCTGAATGCAAGGGAATGACAGGATACGTGAGCTTTCAACTTTACTCGGATTTGTATACCTCAAAGATGCGTCTGGCTTCACGTTAAAATGATTGATTTATTGCTAAAAGAGCACGTAATAAGCTATTTATCTTTGTCATTGCACAGAAACGGGTTGTATTTAACACTAGGACCTTCTACGTTGATGTACAATATTACGAAGCTTAAGGAGTTACCAACGGCCGCTAAACTTGGCAGGCAGGCGACAAAGCGAGCGTTCTTTCCGCCATGTTTATGTCGTCTGTTTCTTTCTCTCGCCGTTTGGTTGTGCAGTCAAGGTGTGTGGACTTTTATTTTAGAATATAATACGCGTTATTCAGATTTCCTTATAAACGTTTTGTTTTATAGAAGCTTTATTTACGCAGTCACATTCGCTTGTGAGCCAAAACCTCGCTCAACACCAGCCAACACAAGCCTCGCATACACATATACCATGATTCCCAGCGCTCCAACATCGCTCATTAAGAAATTCGCATAAACGATGGCGCCACACTTCCCTCTATAGGTATTTGTGAGAAACTCTATGAGGTCAACCACGCGTTCCTCAGACATCGTGGAGGTTGAGTAGTCCTGAAAGGAATGAGGTCACCAAACTTCGAGGCTGTCCTAAGGCTTTTGTGGGTTTCCTCTGCATGCAAGGACTCTCCACACGAAGTGTCGTACAAGACAAATGCGTCAAATATATTTTAATTCAATATAAAAAGTGTGCCTGAATGCCCACTCTTACGATCTAGACCCATAGCTTGCGCACCAACACTGACGTTTCAGAATAGGAGAAGCAACGGCCGTTGTCGTGACGTCAAACCAGATCTGTGGTGACGAGTGCCCATGTAATCGCGTCCCCTGCAGAGAATGAGAGAGGGCATTGGTTTCTTCGCTGGGCAGCTGATTTGCTGCTTTGTTTTGCCACTTTGTCCACCATAGTTGCAGTTCCCCCAAAGCAGTCCTCGTTTCCACGTCATGCGCAAAAATGATGAGCAGATTTACTGCTCCGTTTTTTCGACCCGATCTGGCAGTGGTGCTATTGCGGATAGTACAATAACTGAAAAGTCCTTTAGAAGTGCCCTGTGTTTTTCGAACTGTTGGTTTAACTGGGCTGATAAGCGTAAGAACCCTAATGATTCCGTCCACAAACGGAATCAATAGGGTTCAGCGAAAATGTTTTTTCCATGCTCTCCAATGCATTGATCTCACGATCTTGCTTCCGGACACCGCCTCGATGGCTGGTGATTTGCACATTTTGTTTTTTTTCTGCAAATGCCTGCAGCTGTGCAAATACTTTTAAGAAAGAAGCATTCGCATTCCCGTGGTCATTTTTTTTTGTCTGCGGAAGCACTAATGTCCATGCTTCTCGTCTGCAGCTTCTTTGACAGTGACAAAGTCAGTGCTAACACGTTCTTCGCCACAAGCAGGCTTGCAAGAAAGGCAGGATTGCGAACATTAGACTGTTTGCGTGAGCTGGACTTTCGCCATTTCCGTTGAATTCAATCTCCTCTAAAGTGCGGCGATCAGCCGTTAAAGAAGGCTGATACAGAAGAAAGCACTGCATCATGCTTCACAACTGAGCGCGTTTCACATAATCTCAAAACGTGCTGCCTTACTCCGGACAGCTCAAATTATTATTTTTTTTTTCGCAAAACGTATGAGCGGCCATAGAAGATTTACAGAAAAAAAAACGGAAAATGCTTTACGAGTGCCAAAACAGTTTCTGATATCTGTGATGAATCATGCCGCACACAGAACAGAATAAGGGAGTGATTGGCGCAGTGAGAATAGAGCGTCGCTGAATGTTTCTCACAAACAGCAGCTCGAACACCATTCTTTTTGCCAGCCATCGTGGTTGCACCATCGTAGCCTTGACCACGAAGATGCTGCATGTTGATACCCATGTATAGGAGGAACCTTACGATGATGTCAGTGAGGGCCCGGTCACTTCAGTCGCGAAGAACACTTCTTCGATTTCATCGGCACCCCTTAAGGTACTTTGCACAGACAGTAAGCCGCTTGATACCAGCAACATTCGTCGTTTCATCATCGAGTACAGAAAAGCAGCCTGCAGCGTAGACTTTCGAGACTATAGGCTTTCCTTGATGATTGCCGCAGAGATTTCTATAATGGCTTTGCACATCTCGACCTAAATACGAGGCTTTACTAGGGCAACCTTGCAAATGTGTTTTTTAGGTGTACATGACCACAACTAGCACGCGTGCGAAGCAGCGCTCTGAAGTTGCCTGTATTTGTAGAGGAAGCTGTACTTCGATCCATGGGACCACTTTCTCTGACCACGGAGAGCCAGACCATGCCTCCAAACAAAAGAGGACTGTCTAAACAAGAGGCTGCTACTGTCTTCGGTTTTCTCGAATTTGATTGTGCCTGCCTTGACCCATTTCATCATTAACACTTGGCGCACATTCTAAGAAGCCTTGAATAAAGTTATCGGCCACCAGGTGGGACTCACTGTGATATCTAGTGGTGACGTGTGTAGAAGATATCGGGCATGTACTTTCATTTATTATATGACTGGGATGTTCAAACCCAAAGACTGTCAGCAATGCTCGGCGCAGATTGCGCCTCCCGATTGTGGCAGATCGTGTTGTTAAGATTGCGCGCATGACGCGAACAACCAAGCTTATTCCAGAGCTTGTAGAACAACCAGTGATCAGCCTGAAAAGGTGATGCGTGCTGCATAAAAGACAGGATGACCCCGCGATGATCGGTTTATCGACAGCCGACGCTCTGTGTGCTGCTCTCAGTGCACAGTGTACAGTGTGCGTCGTTCGTAGTTCGTCTTTGCATTTGTCGGGCAAAGGTTCACCCAAATAAAAAAGTTTCATCTTTAACTCGCTAACTGCTTCCTTCTTCAATGCCACGACCACGTGAAAATGCATGAGCTGCAGCTAAGTATTTTCGCTTCATCTCAGGGTAAATATGCGCAGACGATAGGACCCTGACTCGTGGCCTTACTGCATTAGCATTTTTCAAAAAAAAATATTTGCTTGAAAACACTTTTTATAAGTGATCACATGTGAAAATAAAAAAAAAGGCTCGAGTGTTATAAGAAATGGGAGCTAAAGTACAACAAATATATATATATATATATATATATATATATATATATATATATATATATATATATATATATATATATATAATATATATATATATATATATATATATATATATATATATATATATATATATATATATATATATATATATATATATATATATATATATATATTGCCACCATTGATAAACGAGCCACAGTGGCTCATACGCGTTTTTGGGCGCGAAGAAGAAGAGAACATCTTCGTTGCTCTGGTTCAAGTGAACTCCTGGCTGCGGGTCTTGTTTTGTTCGTGACATTACTGGTGGAGACGCTGGGTACGTGTACTTCGGCTGTGTCGGCCATCGTGGAGACAGCTACATCTCCCAGAGCAAGAATCAGCCGCCGCCTGCGTGGGTTACCCCCTGAATTTGGTCCCTTGGCATCGACACCCAGAAAGATGGCAACTGCGATGACAAGCCAGGCGGTCCAAACCAGCGATGGCCATGATTCGCTTCTCGCCCATGTTCTCAACGTGCCACAGACACCAAAGCCGTTCCATGGAGACATCTTCGAGGATGTTGATGACTGGCTAGACCACTTTGAACGGGTTGCCAATATCAACGAATGGGACGATGTTCGCAAGCTGCGCCGAGTTTATTTCTACTTGGAGAATTCTGCGAAGACGTGGTACGAGAACCATGAGGGCTCCTTTGCAACATGACAAGAGTTCAGCCGACAGCTTCGTGACGCCTATCGCAACACCGAAAGGAAGGAGAGGGCCGAACAAGCCATATCCAGCAGAAACCAACGGCCGAACGAACGTGTATCCATGTTTGTCGAGGACATGCTTCGACTCTTCAAGCGCGCGGACCCTGCCATGCCTGAGGAAAAGAAGGTGCGCCATTTATTGCGCGGAGTAAAAGAACAGCTTTTCGCTGGGCTCGTGCGCAATCCACCGACGACAGTCGCCCAGTTCATCAGTGAGGCGGCTACGATGGAACGTACGCTGCAGCAGCGGTCGTCACAATACGAACGCCAGATCCCGGCCATCACATGCTCTATCGGCTCTGACAGCGAGAGACAGACCCTCGCAGACTTCATTCGAAGTATCGTTCGGGACGAATTGCGACAGCTGCAGGCAGTGGGATCCCATCCACCCGTGTCAGCCCTCGCGGATGTAATCCGACAAGAAGTCCGGCAGGCCGTCACACCCCTAGCCCCAATCGCACCGCCGATTCCCGAGGCCCCAGTCCTGACATACGCAGCGGCATTGCGATCCCCTGCGCCACCGGCTACAGATACTGCTATGCGGCCAAGGTACCAGGCTATGCAGCCATTTCACGACACTGCTTCAAGCCCACCTCTCGGCTCAAGGTTTTCGAGCCCACCCACCTATCCGCCATCCATCTCAAGACAAAGTGGTAGCAAGGCAAGCACGTGGCGCACCTCGGATAACCGTCCGCTCTGCTATCACTGTGGCGAAGCGGGTCACGTATACCGGAACTGTCAATACCGGCAACTAGGTCTCCGCGGCTTCCACCCTGATGCTCGATGCCCGCGCTACGGTGAGCGCCCCCGCGAAATTGAAGCCTATCTCACGGGCCAACGTACTCTTTCGACTATTCGGCACCACCAATCGAGATCACCATCGCCTCGCCGGTCTACGTCACCCAGTTTGCCCTCACCCTCTTCCGCTCCTTTCAGGAGCCGGTCACCAAGTCCCCGCAGGGGAAACGAGGAACGGCGACTTCTGGGGGTGAAGTCGCGGCCCGGCGAACTGTAAAAGACCCTCCTTCGACGCAACGACCAGACGAGGGCGATTCCGGTTTTGCAGTGTTCTCCGACAGCAAAAAGATTGTTTCTGCCGAAATTGCCGTCTTCGTCGACAATCATGCTGTTAACGCCCTCGTCGATACCGGTGCCGACTATTCCGTAATGAGCGCAACACTGGCATCTGAACTGAGGAAGGTTATGACGCCTTGGCAAGGACCTCAGTTGCGCACGGCAGGTGGCCATCTGGTGACGCCTACTGGTATGTGCACGGCACGCATTCGAATACGTACGTCAACATTTGCGGGCTCTTTCCTCGTATTGCGCGTGTGCTCTCGGCCAGTCATTCTAGGAATGGACTTCCTTCGTGAATACGGCGCCGTCATCGACCTCCGTGAATTACTTGTGTCGTTCGAGGATCCTTTTTGCGCTGCAACTGACAGTATGCAATTCCGGAAAAGAGCGCTCCGTGTTACCGACGATTCTCTGACTCTCCCACCTCGAAGCAGCCTCTTTGTCAAAGTAGAATTGGGACAGGACTTGTCTGACGCGGTAATTGCAGAGGCCAATTTGTCTCTCCTTATTTCACAACAAATCTGTGTTGCCCGAGGAATCATTCAGCCTAGCAATAGGCATGCTCACCTGCTGGTCACGAACTTCAGCGACGAATATCACCACCTAACGAGACACACTGCCATCGCATATTGTGAAGAACTTGCCGATGCCGATGGTCCATCTACGTTAGCTTCATTTTCATCGAATGGCCACCCTGACGAGGCCTTCGTGAGCACTCTCGACGCAAACGAGAGACTACCTTCGGCTCAACGAGAAAGCCTTTTGCGTATACTCGGCTCATTTCAAGACTGCTTTGCCACTACGTCAAGGGTTAAACAGACACCACTTGCTCAACATCGTATCATCACGGAACCTACTGAGAGACCCATCCGACAACATGCCTATAGGGTGTCGCAAAAAGAGCAAGATGCTATACGTGACCAAGTCCAGCAGATGCTTCAGGACGACGTCATTCAGCCATCGACCAGTCCCTGGGCTTCGCCAGTTGTGCTAGTAAAGAAGAAGGATGGTACGTTGCGTTTTTGCGTTGATTACCGTAAACTGAACAAGGTCACCAAAAAGGACGTTTATCCTCTACCCCGGATAGATGACTCGTTGGACCGTATACGCAACGCTAAATATTTTTCCTCCATGGATTTGCGTAGCGGCTACTGGCAAATCGCAGTGGACGAGCGCGACCGCGTAAAGACGGCGTTTATTACTCCCGACGGTCTGTACGAGTTTAAAGTGTTGCCTTTCGGTCTATGCTCAGCGCCAGCTACTTTTCAAAGAATGATGGATACGGTTCTCACGGGGCTCAAATGGCAATCATGCCTTGTTCACCTTGATGACGTCGTGGTCTTTGCAGACACGTTTGAACAACACGTCCAACGCCTTTATGCAGTTCTTCAGGCAATTAGAACAGCGGGGTTGTCTCTCGAACCCGACAAATGTCATTTTGGATATGAAGAACTGAAGTTCCTTGGTCACGTTGTGAGCCATGCTGGCATCCACCCAGATCCCGAGAAAACCCGCGCCGTTGCCACCTTTCGCGTGCCCACAAATAAGCGCGACCTACGCCGATTTCTGGGGCTCTGTGCGTATTACAGGCGCTTTGTCAAAAACTTCTCGAAGATTGCTGAACCCCTCAACAAGCTTACAAAAGACGGTGTCTCGTTTGTTTGGGGTCCCGATCAGTGCCATGCGTTTACACCCTCCGAAACCTCCTCCAGGCTCCGCCTGTACTAGGCCATTTTGACGAAAGCGCTGACACGGAATTACACACTAACGCCAGCAACGTTGGACTAGGAGCGGTATTAGTTCAGTGGCAAAATGGCATAGAGCGCGTGATCGCTTATGCGAGCAGAACGTTATCCCCAGCGGAGAAAAACTATTCTGCAACCGAAAAGGAATGCCTCGCTGTTGTCTGGGCCATAACAAAGTTCCGCCCATACTTGTATGGCCGCCCATTCAGGGTAGTTAGCGACCACCATTCCCTTTGTTGGCTCGCGAATCTCAAAGATCCCTCAGGTCGTCTAGCACGATGGAGCCTTCGGCTACAAGATTTCGATGTCACCATCGTCCACAAATCTGGGCGGAAACACACCGACGCCGACTGTCTCTCACGTGCACCGGTCGAAAATGCCAACACTGACCTTGAAGACGACGACACTTTTCTTTCTGCCGTATCAGCGACCAGCTTAGCGGAGCAACAGCGTCATGACTCGGAGCTCATCCCGCTCATTGACTACCTGGAAGGACGCAATTCCCACCTTCCCCGAAGCTTTGCGCGCTCACTATCTTCCTTTTGTTTCCGTGATAGAGTGCTTTATAAAAAGAACTTTCATCCTACACAAGCTATGTATCTGCTTGTTGTCCCAACTACGCTTCGTGGTGACATTTTACGTGCGTGTCACGATGAGCCATCATCCGGACACCTCGGCTATACGCGCACGCAGCAACGGATTCAACGCTCCTACTACTGGCCACGTCTCGCGAAGACTGTGAAGCACTACGTTCGCACATGTCGCGACTGTCAGCGACGTAAGATTCCACCTTTACGACCAGCGGGACTACTGCACCCAATTGGCCCACCAAAGGCGCCCTTTCATCAGATTGGCATGGACTTGCTGGGGTCATTCCCCACGTCTTCGTCTGGAAACCGGTGGATTGTTGTCGCTACAGACTACTTAACACGCTACTGTGAAACCAAGGCACTTCCAAAAGCCACCGCAGCAGATGTCGCCCAATTTTTTGTTAACAGCATCGTCTTACGTCACGGTGCTCCAGCTGTCGTCATAACTGATCGTGGGACAGCTTTCACCGCAGAGATGCTGCAGGAAGTCTTGCGATTAAGTGGCACGGAACATCGTAAAACAACGGCTTACCACCCGCAAACAAATGGGCTGACTGAACGACTCAATAAGACAATTGCAGACATGCTGTCAATGTACGTGGACATCGATCACAAGAACTGGGACACCATACTTCCCTACGTAACTTTTGCGTATAACACTGCTGTTCAAGAAAGTACCGGTTTCACGCCTTTTCGCTTAGTCCACGGTCGTGACGTCACGACGATGCTCGACGCCATGCTCCTGCCAGACAACTTAGGAATATACCACACGGATGCCGCCAAATTCGCGCAGTGCGCAGAAGAGGCCCGTCAACTTGCTCGTCACCGCATTCAATGTCACCAAACCGCAGACGCGCGCCGCTACAATCTTCGCCACCGTGAAGTAATTTTTAAGCCAGGTGATGAAGTCTGGGTGTGGACCCCTATCCGACAGCGTGGACGTTCCGAAAAGCTTCTTCGCCGCTACTTCGGCCCTTACAAGGTTGTGCGACGTCTCAGTGACGTCACTTACGAGGTTCTCCCACAAGGCAATTCGAGACGTTCCCGTTTCAACCCGCAAACTGAAGTCATTCACGTTTCACGTCTCAAACCATACTTTTCGCGCTGTGAATCGCCAGAGAGTGACTGACTTTATTAGTAACTTCGCGCCTTTCTTTTTGTTTCGTCCTTTCCTTACATTTTTCCTATTTTTCTTATTTCTCTAACTTTTGTCCCCACAACCAACTACGTTATTCCGCCTTACGCCATTCATTTTGCTCGCATGCTAATTTTCATTTATTTTCTTTTCTTTTTTTTTTGCCTTCATGTACAGCATCGAGACGATGCTTCTTGGGAGAGGGGGTAATGCCACCATTGATAAACGAGCCACAGTGGCTCATACGCGTTTTTGGGCGCGAAGAAGAAGAGAACATCTTCGTTGCTCTGGTTCAAGTGAACTCCTGGCTGCGGGTCTTGTTTTGTTCGTGACAATATATATATATGTATATATATATATATATATATATATATATATATATATATATATATATATATATATATATATATATATATATATATATATATATATGTATATCCGTCAATAGGATATATATATATATATATATATATATATATATATATATATATATATATATATATATATATCCTGATGAAGGCCAGACGCTAGGCCGAAACGTCAAAATAAACCACGTTATGACCACGCACGGAGGATCTACTTGACTACTTGCAACGCTACAGCCACATATATAGGCAGGCATGGTGGTTGAGGCCGTAGCGTTGCAAGTAGTCAAGTAGGTCCTCCGTGAGCGGTCACAACGTGGTTTATTTCGACGTTTTGGCCTAGAGTCTGGCCTTCATCAGGATTGAGGGCAGTTTGTTGGTGCTCAGCTTTATACAATCTTAAATCAGAGGTGAGAGAGAAAGAGGAAAAAAACGAAAGAAAGAAAAGGAAGAAAAGAAAAAGAAAATAAAAAAGAAAAGAGGAGAATATAAGGTGGACTCCCCCGGGCGACCCCTATCACTTTTCCTTCCACTTCCCCCTCCATCTCTCTTCCTTTTCTCCTTTTCACCTTGAGGATGTCTGCAGTCCGTGTATCCTTCCTTTCATTAATGCATTGTTCCCGACCAGACGGCGCCTCCTGGCTCTGGCGGTTCAATGTGGGGAAAAAAGAGCTTTTGTAGCGTTAGCTACACTGGCCTCGCTGAGCCATTTTCGCGTGAAACTGGTCTGCGCATGCGCAATGAAACACTGCCACCGCCGCGCGCGGCTCGCCGCCGGTGTGCGCGCAATTAGATGCGCTGCGCAGACGATCAGTGGTGCCACGCACCGGAGCCGGCACCTCCCTCGCACTCGGCCGCGGCCGCGCGCGACTCGCCGCCGCCGGTGTGCGCTTTTCAGAGGAGTGTCGTCATAGCCTTGGTAGACCCATGGACGCCGACGCGCGCACCTTCTCTGTGCAGTCGCCATCTGACACTGCACTGGAGCCGCTTCATAGCGCCCCTGACTGGCGTTTGCCACTGTGGTATAGCCATGGAGAAGGAGAGTGCAAATGCTGCTCAACGGTGCAGTAGAGCGGAGAAGCTTAACTCATCAGATCCCGAAGTAGTTGCCCGGCAAAATAAATATACATGTGCCACACAATACGTATACCATGTGTGTGTCATTAGAACAGCTGTAAGCATGATAATCAAGCTAATTCTAGACAATCAGGAAAGCTTTCCAGAGGAGTGACGTCATGACCTTGACAGACATATTGGCGCGAGCACGGGTGCTGCTATGCTATCACAGAAAGACAGACAATTCCAAATAACCTGTTGGGGCCATAGAGACGGCAGCGTGTTAGTTCACTGACCACCGAGCCGTCTTTGTGGCAATAGAGAAGCTACCTGGACGTTGAGCAGAAAATATACATGTGCCACATAATACGTATGCCGTGTGTGTGTCATTGCAGCAGCAGTAAGCATGATAATCAAGCTAACCCTTGACATTCTGGAAAGCTAACAATAATCAGCTGAACCTTTGCTAACGCTACGTATATCCTGGCATAGCTGAGCTAAGCCACTGCCATTTATTAAAGAAGTTTCCCCGTCGACATCTCGTCGTAGAAAGAGGGGCGCCGCGTATTGTCGCAGAGACTGGCATGCGGGTGCAATGGCATTAGATGACCATTAAAAGAGCGAAGGATTGTGGGATGCGTCGTCTGCTGCCGGCTTCCGGTTCGAGAAGAGTAGACGACGGTAAACCGCTTCGCCGCAAGCCTCAGATTATCCGGGATTGGCGCGTTTGGTTGCCCGTCTATCTTCGTCCCGATAAGCCATGGTTGGTTGTTCAGCCGTTGGCTGCTCCAACTCGAGCGTGCAAGGCGAACGCAGGTATCATTTCTCATGCAATGAAGACGAAAACGAGGTGGGCCGTGACTGTGAAGAGAGCCACAGCGACAGTTAGCCTTTGAGTACGGAACTTTGAAGCCAGAGTGTGCGAAAACCAATTGATCACAGGTACGTGTGTATTCCACCCTAAACATCGTACGCATGAAGTTGCTGCGAATATTATGTTGAGAAAGAAATTGTCGCGCAGGCGCGCCTAGCAAAGATAATATGAGAACGAGGGGGCGAAATTTACCTGCCATACGAGGTTAGCGCCAGCCATTGCACCCATATACATGACAAAAACCGCGAAAGCTTCACTCAGGAGTAAGTTTACATGAAGTGCTGGACGAGTTCATTTGCATTTATCTTAGTCAAACTGTGCGATAGGACGGCACCCAAAGGAAGAAGTGCGTTAAACAAGCGCACGGTTTCGATTATTTGGCGCCGTCTATGTCTTACTGTATTTTTTAAGTACCACCGTGCCGTGCAGCTTGATCAAGATCAGCGTTCAAATAGGCATATGACTTCGCCTAAGTAATGTATGTCACAGCACGCTGAAGGCTAGAAAAAAAATATCTCAACGCACTCTAAACGTGTTGCACTTCATGCCGATCGACCGACGATGTCGGCTGAAGCAGCGATCCCGAAATGAACTCTTAGCACACTGCTACAGTCATTTCCATCCCCTGAGATCTTTAAAATGATGACTTTTTATCTGCAGTACCGTATCATACAAGGAAAACTGTTTTATGTATCGACTGATCTGCTAGCCAAACTGACAGCACCCTCGAGCAACATAAAATCATTGCAGATCGTTTTAGTGCGACGTAAAAAGTTTCCGGACAGTTCATGGCTTTCATAGCTTGTCATCGTCACAGTCACGGTTGGCAAAAAAAGAAAAGCTTCTAAAGCAACGACATTGCACGGCCAGGTGCTTTTTTTCAATGCAGCAGTACAGAAATGCGCGCGTGCCGCTGCTGACGTGGTGCGTCGAACCGAAAGCCGTCGTATCCCACAGTTCCCTGCGATTTTTCATTTTACCGGTCACCTATTCTTGCCCGCTTCTGGCTTACGCGTGCAATAGGGGCCTCCCGACTGTGCACATGGTTGCTGTTGGGCATGTCATATTTGCAACAATTGATTGGATAGTGAGGTAAAAACAGAAACAGACGGCAGCTGTAGTTGGGAAGAGAAGTTACACTTGGAATTATTTTGAGTTGTCCAGTGCCCTTCGCAGCTGCAGTGCCGTGCACTCAGTTATTATTTTTTCATTATTTCCGTTATTGTTTTCTTATGCTTTAATTGCTGCAAGTGTGTACCCGGATTCTCATTTATTCCTCTATCGAGGGTATGAAGTCGGTGGATAAGGTATGACTGTCGTTGTTCACGTTCTCGGTTTGATTTAAATCCCGTCTCTAAGAGCATTACTGATAGTTTGTCGAATGCATGGTCGGGAAGATTGAGATGTTTTGATAGGGGTAGATTTGGGGCTGATTTCGCATGTGCTCTGTGATTATTGAAGCGAATCCTAAATGGTGTTTCTGTTTGTCCGATGTACTGCATACTACACATTGCATTCGAGTAGGTATACCACATTAGAGGAATCGCATGTTAGGTTTCCTCGTATGTTAATCGAAAGCTTGGATTGTGTGCTGGTTACTTTGTGTGTTTCTCGCATCGCCTTACATACAAGACATCGTGACGTTAAACAAGGTCGGCGTGAATTATTGGGGGGTGAGGTATTTATTTGAGAGTGGACAAGTGTGTCTTTGAGGTTGCGTGGTCGTCGATAAACGACGCCAGGAGTGGATGGGAATGCGCGTTTCAAACGTTCACTTTGTTCCAGAATGTTGTAATGTCGTTTAAGAATTTTGTTTACACTGGGGAAATTTGTGTTGTATGTTAAGCAGAGGTTCGTTCGTTGTGGGTCTTCTTGCGGTGGTCGCTTCATAAGGTGGTGGTGGTGTTGCAGCAGGCGGGGTTAGCCTGGCCTGCATGGCCGGCAATTGTTCCGCCTGAGTATCTCCTGAATTAGGAAAATGTCACCACGTGTCAGACAGCCCAGTGTCTCGCAGGAAGACCAACAAAGTTCGTTGCACGTTCCTCCTAGTTGCCGCGGGTCCTTCAGGAAAGATGATGTCATCAACTGTCCAGTGCCTATGACAGCCTTTTCGCAAGGTGCGGATCATCACTGCTCTTTGCGCATCAAACTGTGGGCAAAGCCAAATGAAATGTTCAATATCCCCGATGTCACCACAGAAGGCACAGAACGGGGAAGCGTATCTCCCAGTCTCGAATGACCAGGCCGGGGTGTATGCGGAGTCGGTTCTTATGCGGTACAACAGCGTTGCTTCTTCACGAGAAAGTCCATGAATTACACATGCTTGGTGTGGAAACTTGTAGATCGCCTTGAAATGATTGCGTATCACATCTTTGTTGTTCTGGTAAGTCTTGGGAGTTCTTACTTTTGGAAACGATGTTGTGCTTCGCAAGCAAGGGCATCAGCCTTTTCATTGCCCTCAATGCCAACGTGGGATGGGATCCACTGGAACTTTATATTAAAACTCTTGCCATTTAGGTGTTTGATTAGTGCCAGAGATTGCCTGGTGAACTTTTCTTGAGATAGGCCACGATGCAGTCTTTGTAGCGCCGATTTGGAGTCCGTCAGCACTACAACATCTCGTGCAGAAAAGGATCGCAGTTTTCGCAAAGCCGCCGTAATTGCAGCGCTTTCTATTGTTGTGGACGAAACCACGCGATCCAGGCGGCCCGACCATGACACGCCCAGGCTGGGTATGCAGAAAGCCGCTGCGCAGCTATCCGTCTGTGTGCACACTGATCCGTCGGTGTACACTTGTAGGTGGCCGCGGTACATGGTGCTCAAGTGGTCCAGTGCAAGAAATTTTGCTTCCGCGGCTGGAATGGTGCGCTTCGCTGGTAGATTGGGTACGCTGAAGTTGCACGAAACATCCACAAAAGACCATGGCGGGTTCATAGGGCGCCGTTTAGGCAGTTTCAAGCCTAAATATTGAAATGTGTTTAGTGCCGCGTTGAAATGTGAGCCAGTTCTTGTTCTTAGCCGCCGCAGAAGCGCCGTGCCTGCGAATGACTCGCCCAGTCTTGGAAGCTGCGTCAATAAGGCCTGAGACGCCAAAAGGCGGAGCGGAAGAGACTCGGCTTCATTGGTGACCTTCGTGTTTGAAGCCGCCTGAGGGACTCCCATCGCCAAGCGAAGACCCTTTCTGTGCACTGCCTCTAGGCGTTTGAACTGGCTTGGTGATGGTGATATCATGGGCAGCTGATAAAGAATGCGGCTTGTTATAAGCGCATCATTCAATTTAAGCATAGACATAGGATTGTTGCCCCAACGGACCCCTGCCATGCGACGAAGAGCGTTGATCCTTTGCACTGATGCAGTGACTATACCATCAACCGCATGTCGCCATAATAGCT
Source organism: Rhipicephalus microplus (assembly GCF_043290135.1). Classification (NCBI taxonomy): domain Eukaryota; kingdom Metazoa; phylum Arthropoda; class Arachnida; order Ixodida; family Ixodidae; genus Rhipicephalus; species Rhipicephalus microplus. The sequence continues at coordinate 168,752,795 of NC_134703.1, forward strand.
TGTTGTCGATGGTAATGCCCAGGAAACGGACACTTGTTGCACAACGAATTGAGTGGCCTCGAATATTCAGCGACAGATGTGTTGACTTCCATCGCGCTCCCGGGAAAAGCATGAAGGCCGACTTTTCCGCTGATAAAGATAGGCCAAGTGTCAACAAGTGACGCTCAATGATTGAAATAGCGCTCTGTGCTATCCGGGCCAAATGTTTGTGCTGGTACCCTGAGATCCAAATGCAGATGTCATCGGCGTAGATGGATATTTTAACTGCTTTAAGGGCTGAGTGCAGAGTGTCGGGAAGCCTGGCCATGGCAGCGTTAAAAAGCAAGGGAGATAGAACACTTCCTTGTGGGACGCCGAGGGAAACGCGTCTCTCTTCATTCGTTACATTTCTAAGCTTAACACGGACACAGTGGTCTCTGAGAAATTCATGTACGAACGGAAGAGCATTTCCCAACACACCCATGGCTTGGAGCCCGTTCACGATGCCTGCCTAAAGCACACAATCATATGCCTTGGCAATGTCCATGAAGACGGCGAGTGTCGATAGTCCGCTGACGCGGTGGTGTTCGATGTGGCTTAGTGGGTCCAAAACACTGTCCTGGGCACTCAGTCGTGGGCAAAATCCGGTCATACACGGTGGCCATCGTCTTCCTTGTTCAAGGTACCAAGTTAATCTTGTACATATTAATCTTTCCATCAACTTAGATACGCATGATGTAAGAGATACCGGTCGATATGACGCGAGGCTCGCAGGATCCTTTCCGGACTTTAGGACTGGCACCACCCATGCTGTCTTCCAAACAAATGGGATCTCTACCGTGCTCCAGGCATAATTAAATATGTCCAAAAGGGCCCTTTTTCGCTCATATGGTAGATTTGTCAGCATTTGATTGCTGATCAAATCGGGACCCACGGCACAGCGTCTTCTTAATTTGCTAAGTGCCATATCCAGCTCTCGGAAGGTGAATGGCGTATCCATCGAGTGAAAAAACTGGGGTGACAGAGGAATCGCCGCTCCTGCTGATCTACCAGATATGTACACGTCTGCGAAATTCTCTGCAAGGGTTTGCAAATCTATCCCTTGTTTCAAAGCGAGTGCTTCGAATGGCCTGTGTGTTCGGATCTTCCCAGAAAGACTATTTATTACTGCCCATATCTTTGTCAAGAGCGTAAATGTTGATAAACTCTCACAGAAAGCGGCCCATTGATTTCGTTTTAATTTTTTTTGTATGGCGACGAATCGCAGCGTTTATCCTGTTATATTCGGTTTTCGCAGACGGATTTTCTTTTGTTCTCATTATTTTCCGCTCCGCTCGTCTACGTGCTGCGCAGAGGTTCTTCAATTTCAAGTCAGGAGCAGGAAAATGGTCGGGCAGTTTCAGCAATGAAGTTGTCGATCGCTTGCTTTGCAACATATCTGCGAACAGCTCACCAGTGGATTTGTCCAACACTTCTCTGTAGGTGTCCCAGCGTGTTACATTGCAGAATTGTAGACCAGCAGTTCGAAATCCCAGGATATTGGTGAAGATGGGGAAATGGTCGCTGCCCATCTTGTCTGGAGCCGTGATCGATGATACCAGAAGGTCCGTGGAGTGAAGTACAAGGTCTATTGCACTCCATGAATCTGGTGGCCTGAAAAATGTAGGTTTACCATCGTTCGCCACACATAAGTTGGCAGCATCTGCAGCTGCTAGAAGTTCTTTGCCTCGAAAATCCACACTCTTATTTCCCCAGAGTGGATGGTGCGCGTTAAAATCACCACAGATTATTCGAGGAGCGGGACATCGAATGCAGAGGTCCTTTAGGAAAGTCTCCATAGAGACCTTTTTTCGTGGGCTTATGTACACCGATACCACACTCAGTTTTCGGTTTCCCAGGCACACTTTCACAGCAGCGACTTCTAGTGAGTTGGAACAGAGGTCTTGCACTGGTAAGGTGACGTGAGGTATTTCCCGCCTTATGTATATCATTGCGCTTCCATTTGCAAATGACGTTATGCTCGGGATGCCGTGTCGGGTGTACCCTGGGAGCGTCCTTGTATTCGGTAGACTAGCTTCGGAGAGGGCTAGAATCGGTATTGGAATGTCGCACAGGAAAAGATTGAGTTCGCACAGGCGTTTTAGAAGACCGGCGCAGTTCCATTGCATTATTAAGGGCACTTTTGAAGGACGAAATAGACCAGGTGGGCGAGACAGTGCCATTATTCTACTGTGTGTTTGTGGAAGCAGAGCAAAGTAACACTGACTCTAGAGCCAGGACTGCTTCCAACATATCCTTCGTTGAACTCGCAGGCATCTTAGCAACGTGTGAACGTAGTGCTGGGAACAGAGCGCGAATAACGTGCTCGAGGTTTTCTTGCTGTTGGCTTCCAGATGGTACTTAAGATGGGCTCAGGGCATCAGCGTAGGTGCGCTTGGCGGACTCCTTCGTGATACATGTCTCACCAGCGTTGAGCACTTGCGTTGACTCAGTACCAGCTCTTGTCGGATTTAGGCCCGGAAAATTTCCTGCGTACTCGTTATCCGAACAGCCATGTTGTGGCGCGACGGACGTCTTCTCTGTGAGCGATGGTTCGTTCACAGTCTTCGGGCCGAGGACAAACGTCTTATTTCTTCGCTGCGCAGCTGTTCGTGCTGGACATCGGCCGTAGCTAGCTGGGTGGTCGCCGCCACAGTTTGCACACACAAGTTTTTCTTTACTTGTACACGTCTTAAAGTCATGAGGCCCCCCACAGCGCTTACACCTTTGTTCCCCACGACAGTTCTTAGCAACATGTCCAAAACGCTGATATTTAAAACAGCGTGGTGGCGTCTCCACGTAGTCTACCAGCTCGTGTCTGGTAAAGCCAAGGTTGATCTTCTCTGGACGTTCCGAATTGGGAGCGAATGTGAGAACTACAGAGTCAGTGCGCCTTGATTCCCATTCGGTGGATGAGGTTCGGACTCGTCGTATGATTCTTCTTACGTGGTATACTCCCTGAGGTCTCAGGTAGGTTAACAGCTCTTCGTCCGAGTACCATCTTGGGACCCCTTTTATAATGCAGGTATTTTTCATGTAGCTGTGTGGTACACGGGCAGATATGGCAAGGCCGCAGATAGTGTTGGTCTCTAGGAGCATATTAGCTTGATGTTATGTCTCTATATCCAAGAGCAGGGCTCCCTGTGCTGTGAAACGGCTCTTAACTGGGGCTCCACCGAGAATAGTTTCAATTTCCGAGTATAGGTGAATAGGATTCACTTGCCTCAAGTTAGCTCCTTCGGATGTTGGAGCAATTAACACAGGAATGCCCACCGTCCTGTCTTTGCGATGTCGCACAAGGCGGAAACCACCCTCGTCCATGTCTTGATCTGTGAGGTTCGCCCCGTTGTGGTCCCCGACGACAGTTGATTCGTCCTCTGATTCAACGCTGTGTTGTCGCTTGCAGTCAGGTGTGCTTGCGCAAACCAGCTGGTGCTTCTGACCTGGTGTCACACCTTGGGAGGTCATGGCGGCGCTCTCCCTGATGCTTGTCTCGTTTCTTCTAGCACCTTTCGACGCGGTGGGCTGCGCAGCACCCGTCGGTCGCCGATACGGCAGGTACCTTTTCGAGTCGTCCGACGTCTTGAGCAGTGCTGAGCCGTAATATAAACAAAAATAAACGATAAAAGCAGACAGAGCTACTTAGCCAAGCAGCAACAGCTTCGTCGTCTTTGGTCGCTTCATAAGTAAGTCATCACGCTTCAATTTTCTCGCTTTTTGAATGGCGTGATCAATTACATGTGGGGGTATTTTTGTTTATCGAGCATAAGTTTTGGCCTCTGTGAGATCGTGTCAAAATCAGCGTCTCTTGAGCAGATTCGCTTAAACCTGTGATCCTGGCTGTAAGGAATACTGTTTTTACAGTGGCGCGGGTGATCGCTTTGGTAATGGAGGTATTGTTGTCGATCCGTTGGTTTGCGATATAGGGTTATAGAAAGCTTGTATTCTTCTATCGTTATGGTAACATCAAGAAAATTTACGGTTGCTTGCGAGTAGGTGTGTGTGAAGTGTATGTTTGGATGTACAGAATCGTAAGTGTCGATAAAGCTGAGACGGTCATCCTCGCTGTGGGTCCAAGTAAGAAAGATGTCGACTATGTATCTTCTGTATAACAGTGGTTTCAAGGAACTTTGCGCAACAAACTCCGATTTTAGCTTTCCCTTAAATTCCACATTCATACTATTATCATATTATCACATTCATACAATTCATACGACCACATTCATACTATCAATCAGGTAATAGAGAAATGCTCAGAATATAACCAACATATATACATAGCCTTCATAGATTACGAGAAGGCGTTTAATTCAGTAGAAATATCAGCCGTCATGCAGACACTGCGGAATCAGGGCGTCGATGAAGTATATATAAACATACTGGAAGATATCTACAGGGGATCAACTGCTACCATAGGGCTTCATAAAGAAAGCAACAGAATACCAATCAAGAAGGGTGTAAGGCAGGGGAACACAATCTCCCCAATGCTATTTACCGCGTGCTTACAGGAGGTTTTCAGAAGCCTAGAATGGGAACAGTTAGGGATAAGAGTTAATGGAGAGTACCTTCTGCGCTTCGCCGATCACATTGCATTGCTGAGTAACTCAGGCGACGAATTGCAACTCATGATTACGGGGTTAGACAAGGAGAGCAGAAAGGTAGGCCTTGAAATTAATCTGCAGAAAACGAAAGTAATGTACAACAACCTCTGAAGAGAGCGGCGCTTCGAGATAGATAATAGTGCCCTAGAAGTTGTAGAAGACTATGTGTACTTAGGACAGGTAATAACCGCGGAGCCGAACCTCGAGATTGAAGTAACTAGAAGAATAAGAATGGGGTGGAGCACATTTGGCAAGCACTCTCATATTATGACAGGTAGATTGCCACTATCCCTGAAGAGGAAGGTATATTGTATCTTGCGGGTACTTAGGGACGGAGCAGAAACCTGGAGACCTACAAAGAGGGTTCAGCTTAAATTGAGGATGACGCAGCGAGCAATGGAAAGAAAAATTGTAGGTTTATCCTTAAGAGACAAGAAGAGGGCAGAGTGGATTAGGGAACGAACGGGGGTTAAGGATATCATAGTTGAAATCAAGAAGAGGAAATGGACATGGGCCCGTATTTAGCGCGTATACAGGATAACCGCTGGTCATTAAGGGTAACTACCTGGATTCCCAGAGAAGGCAAGCGGGTTAGGGGGAGACAGAAGGTTAGGTGGGCAGATGAGATTAAGAAGTTTGCGGGTATAAATTGGCAGCAGCAAGTACAAGACCGGGTTAACTGGTGGAACTTGCGAGAGGCCTTTGTCTTGCAGTGGACATAGTCAGGCTGATGATGATAATGATGATGATGATTCTTTTCATCTTCGTGACGGTACAACTGAAGCGCTAAATCGCTTCGCGTCGTGAACGGCTAAGACTTGGTGGGCAGCCGATAAAAAGCGCACAATATAACTTCTTGAAGCTATACAACACCTTGTTGTAAGTCAACCACTCTGATTAGCAGGGCCATATCCTGCGCTTAGATCCCCTTCGTGTTCCCTCGTTCTTTTTTTTTGGGAAAAAGGGGACTATCGACATGGGTCCAGTCATGCGCGTGTCATTGTTCAAAAAAGCTCCGTCCTAAAGCTATCGACGATGCCCCCTTTTTAATTAAGGAAAGGTTTTTCAATAATCAAGAGAGACAACCAGTTTAAAGTGACCACGTGGTCACCTGCACATGTGTGGCATCTTCCGTGGGAACAGTATCTTGCCTCGGTTATCTGCCGAGCTTTGCAGTTAAAGCTTTGCAGTTAAAACATATTGGCCTCGCAACAAAGGCTTTCGTTACCGTGCCGCGCTACAGAACAACAAGCCTACCTGAACAGCTACATTTTAAGAATAACACCCCCTTCCACGGCTCTTCACGGTTCTAAAAACGAGTATTTTCGCGCTCAAGCAGGTGCTCCGGCCAGCGAAAGGGCATGACGCGTGCTGATCCGCATGAAGATGGGTTGAAAAATTGGTATTCCTTGAAAGAAACTTTGAATCACAAACAGCATGGTTGAAAGAAACCTTACAGAAAAGCCACCTTCCAGAACTTTTCTATCTCCGTTTGCTTGTTGGGCTGGAAAAAAAATATATTTTAGATGCCATTGTGGGTGTTTTTTACTTAAGGTGGTTATTTCGAATGGTGGTGTATTACAGCACGAAAAAAGTTGAAACGCGGAGGAGGAGGGTGGGGGGCTGGAGCCCAAAAGTTTTCTCCACTTGGGCGACGCCAGTGGTCGGTGGTCCATGAAAGCCATTATTAAGCTTCGATTGATATGTGGGGTTTAACGTCCGAAAACCACCATATGATTATGAGAGACGCCGCAGTGGAGGGCTCCGGAAATTTTGACCACCTGGGGTTCTTTAACGTGCGCCCAAATCTGACCACACGGGCCTACAACATTTCCGCCTCCATGATTATTAAGCGTCTCAGCGCGCAAACTTCCAACAACTAACACAAAACACGAGGACGAGCGCAGTCCTCGTCTCTTGTGTTAGTTGTCAGAAGTTTTCGCGCTGAGAAGCTTAATAATGAATTATCAACTAACTAGCCAATCCCACACTTTACTTCGGTAGACGAAAGCGCGCGAAATTTTTCTTTTTTTTTGCGGGGGAGGCTGGATCAAGTTAATTTTTGTCTAATTATTGTTTGTTAATACGCGTTAAGGTATGGTTGATTAGTTAGTCTGATAACCAATCACACACGAAACGTACTGCAGCTTCACATGGCATAATTGGGCTAATTATGCACAACTAGGCTAATGAGACAGTGCGAAGATAAGCATAGAAAAATCTGGCTAAATGCAGTTGATCATAGCATCTTGAAACCAGTCTGAATATAATTAGGTGTAATTAAAAAGGTATTATAAAGCACAAAGTAAAGAAGCTGAATTTTTATATGCTCAGAAAGTCCAAGCTGAGGAAGATACTAATTACTAATGACCGAGTCGAGTCTCATTAGGCGAAATCGAATCTAGCCTTTAAACTGACTTTAATTATGTATTCGTACTTGTTGCGCTTGTTTCATCATAACTAAGCTCAATTAAGTTCAACTTGGCCTAACGCAACAAAGGCAAGCTGAACCACGAAAACTTAATTTTGTGTGCTTCGCTTCATCAAGTTATAGGAGGCTGGCTACGCTTAGTTATGCTAATAAACCACTATAAATCACGACGCGAGCCTGGCGCCAAAACCGGGGCCGTTGGAGCCGCTACGTAAAAGAAAAAAAAGAAAGAAAAGGAAAACAACGACACAAATTCGTAGGAGCAAGGCCTGCGACACTCAGTTGTCGTTTTGGCTACGAGTACGTCGGAGAGAGCGACATGACAGGCCAACTGATATGAAGGGACGCACATGTGAACCGCCGCAGGCGTCTCGTCACCAGATAGCGCATCGATGCCTTCGGCCATGCGATCCCGTGGTCTGCACGCTTATGCTCACGCATGTACGTACGACGAGCGTGTGACACGAGACAAGCGCTTGTTTTGTGTCCTTCGCTCGTCTCACGTACAGTGGTGAGCACTGTTAGGGTGAACACGCGAGCGCGTGGCCGACGGCACTATCAGCGCCACGTAACAGCCATCGTTGGAAACATTGCACATGCGCAGCATGTGCTTTGCGAAACCCTCTTTCCACCGCGCGCATTACGTCATCGATACGCGTGTTCGTCGTCTGCTAGCCGCATTTTTGCTCACTGAGCTGATACCTTCTGCATTTGAAGGTCCGTCTGGTTCGAAGATTGGCGCGTGAAGGAAAAAAGGTGAGTGTAGGAGTGATGATTATTAAACTTTTTATTCAAGAAAATTGCACTTTTGCAATTCAAGTGAAATAAGACCATGAGAACAAATATAAAAACATGAGCAAATATTATAGCGAGGCATGTGACCACTTACAGCAACGACTGCAGCTATTCTGGACGGTAACGAGTCGTAAAGTGATCGAACATATTCCCGATCGGCTTTCAGCCTTTCCCACTCGTTGCTGACTTGCGCCCACAACTGGTCCGAAGTCGCGGAATAAAGGGGCTTCCTTGCCAAAGAAGCTTTCTGACGGCCCCACACGTTTTCTAGCACATTCAGGCCCGCTCCTTTCGGAGGCCATTCCAGTAGTGATATCCAGTAGCTGCATGTGCTGCTCCGCCTGCAACTCCTTGTCAGCCCGCGCCGTGTGTAACGATGACCGGTCCTGTTAGAACAGGTAATCACCGTCTGGGAATAAACTGCTCGCATATGGTAACAGCACAATGTTCAAAATGTTGCAGTATTATTCCGACGATAAGTGTCCACGTATACGTTGCAGGGGCCCTAAACCATATCTTGAAACAGCACCCCAAACGCTCACACTCGATCTCCCACTGGAAGAAACACCTTGCACGTTGTCTGGGTCGTTCCTGCGTGACATTTGGCGCTTTTCAATTGCTTTTCAAAGCAGGAAGTTTGCCTTATTATGTGCTTGGTAGTCTCCAAACACGCAATCTTTGGTCTTGTCGCGTCGAAAACGTCGACTCATTCGAAAAGATGACGCGACCCCACTCTTCTGATGTCCATGCTTCGTGCAACTCAGCTAACTGCCGTCGTGCGTCCTTGTGTGCCACCGTTAGTAGTGGCTTCTGCGCTGCGACGCGACTGCGAAGGCCCGCAGTACGCAGGCGACGTCGAACAGTGGTGTCCGAAACGTCCGAATACAAGTCCTCGCGTATTGCTGGGGCTGGCAAGGAAGGGTTACGAACAGCAGCTGCAACTATGAGGGCGTCTTCATCGTCTGCGGTAGCTTTAGGAAGGGGCGCGCGGGGTGCATCGTGAATGCATTCTTCATACTTGTAGGCTTGAATTATCTTGTTCACAGTCTTCAGGGGCCTATTAACTAAAGTGCCAATATACCGCTGGGAATAAACTTTCAGGGAATGATCGACAATTGAGCGCCGTTCATCATCGGGAACTCTAGCCATAATACGATCTGGTGACAGAATGAACGGCTGCAAAAGATGTTTGGTTGTTTTATATACGAAGTTGCATGCACAACAACTTTAAAGAGAGCGAATAGACACGTCCCCATAGATATAAAGTTTTTGTCTTGTTCTGTTCAAGTACATACGTTTAAAAAAATCTTAAAATGCAGGATGCATGGGCTTAGAAAATGAAAATGCGGCTAGCAGACGACGAAAAAGTGCATTCATGACGCCATAAGCGCGGTGGAACAAATATTTCCTGGAAGGCGTGATGCGCATGCGCAATGTTTCCAGTGATGACCGCAACGGGGCACTGATAGTGCCGTCGGCCACGCGCTCGCGTGTTCACCCTTACAGTGCTCACCACTGTACGTGCCCTTAGCACTTACATGGACGCCGATGCGCCGATGTGGACTCAGTGAAAAACTGCTGCGACGGTACTTCGGACCATATAGGGTAGTACGACGTCTCGGTTCACTCGACTACCAAGTTGTCTCTGACGGCATTATGAACTCTCAACGGCGCCGATCGCAACCTGAAGTCGTCCATGTCGCTCGCCTAAAGCCGTTTTAATGAACGTTAACGAACTGAAAGAGTATATTTTGTTGTTATTATTATTGTTGTATCGTACTTCATTATTTGTACTTTCTTATATTATTATTGCACTTTCATCTTCTGTTAAAGAATAGGGACTCTCGGCTGCAGCGGCTGCATTTCCGATGGAGGCGAAAATGTTGTAGGCCCGTGTGCTCTGATTTGGGTGCACGTTAAAGGACCCCAGGTGGTCGAAATATCCGGAGCCCCCCCCCCCCCCCCCCCCCCTACGGCGTCTCTCGTAATCATATGGTGGTTTTGGGACGTTAAACTCCACATATCAATCACCATCAACCATCAAAGAATCGGGGCCATGCCTTTTTTTTCGAAGGGGGGCAATACCATGCTCCTTCCTCAAGTTTTCTTACCACCCCGTTACACTGTACGCGATTCTCAGCGCAAACCGCACCTACAGTGTTCAAGAAGCTTCAGGGCTGCGGTAGACCATTTTGTTGAGATTACACCCACGTCGTGAGCATTTCAAGATTATTCTGGAATCTAGGTCGCCGCTACCGATAAGGCTAGAATGTTCGATGGTGAGTGTATAAATGCCGACACGCTTCGCCGATTGTCAGTTGATCGACCACTGACGCTCGGTTCAATGATATCAGTGCCAGTGTCTTGCTCTAATCTCAATTTTCCTTTTCATGGCCAAAAAGTCAGCTGAATAAAGAGTTTAATGCGCGACCTATTGTCTGTTCCTTTAGTCGTTGTCAGCCCCCATGACAATATCTTGGCGCAAAGCGCGGGCGCTGAGTGCAAGCTGTGGACGCCAAGCCCGTTCGACTGTTTCTGGCTGTACCGGCTGTTTGCCTGCTACCAGACGTTGTTATTAAACCCCATTTCAATATCTTTAGCATCATTTTGTTTGCATCATCAGTTTGCTCTATAAAAAATTAGAACATAGCCACCTCCCCTTTGCATGCTCTGCATACCATTAGAGAGAGAATAAAATGAAGGAAAGGCAGGGAGATGACGATGATGATGATGATGAGAACATTTTATTATGAAAATTTGAAAAATGGGTAGGGGTACCTATTCCAGGACTCTTATGACAATCTCTGTGACAGCCCAGGCCCTGAGAATGAGGGCCCGGCAGATCTCGGGGCCGCCGTCGCGAAGGGTGCCTTCCCCCTGCTTTGGGGTACGGGTCGACTGAAGGATTGGAGGGAGGGGAGGGATGTAAGCGGTGGAGCACTCTACGGTAACGGGAAAACTTGCGGGGATAGCGCCACAGCCTGGACAGGCATCAGTATACCGAGTCGGGTATATTTTATTCATGAAGTGGAAGTTCGGAAAAGTTCGAGTTTGCAGTTGGCGAAGTGCGACAGCCTCGCCGCGTGTGATAGAGTCTGGCGGGAGTTGGTATTGCTGTCGTTGGCGTATGTAATGTTGTGTGACTTCGTGATGTGTGAGAAGTGGGGAACCTGGCTCTGTGTTAGTCACCTCACTTCGCGGGGCTGCTCGGAGGGTGAGTTCACGAGCAGCCGCACGAGCGCGTTCAATACCCGACAGTGAGGCATGGCCAGGAGTCCAGAGCAAGTGTATGATGTGGCTGTTGTGTGAAGCAACTTTAGATGTGCGTAAGTGAATAGAACAGGAACTTTTGGGAATGCCGCGACCTGTTAGAAAAGCCCGACATGCCACTTGCGAATCGGTAAGTATGTAGTATGTTTCCGTGGGAGGCACAAGGTGTGTTGTATGGCTAAAGTAACCACCAGGATCTGGCCCAAATTTGTGGCTGAAGATGGGAACACTTACGATCTCATGAGTGCCGCTAACGACCATCGCTGTGTGTCCGTTTGTCGTGCGAGTCGCGTCCGTGTAGTAGACCCTATTCTCCTCAACTTCACTGAGAGTGCAATTCAGGTATCTCACCCGTGCCCGCCGACGACCTATGCTAGACTCAGGGTGCATGCTGCATGGCAGAGGATGTACGCGACGCGCTTGAGCTATTTCGATTGATTGATTTGTGGGGTTTAACGTCCCAAAACCACCATTTGATTATGAGAGGCGCCGTAGTGGAGGGCTCGGGAAATTTTGACCACCTGGGGTTCTTTAACGTGCACCCAAATCTGAGTAAACTGGCCTACAACATTTCTGCCTCCATTGGAAATGCAGCCGCCGCAGCCGGGAATCGAACCCGCGACCTGCGGGTCAGCAGCCGAGTACCTTAGCCACTAGACCACCGCGGCGGGGCTTGAGCTATTTCGAGTGGCACGGAAGTACCCAGCGTTTTCGGAGGTTTAGGGGGGACGGGGTGACCCAGGTGGTGGAGCGCGTGTCTACCCGTTGGTGTGGGAAGAAGGCGTTAGCGCTGACTAAATTCACTGGCTCTCGAGTACTTCGTTGAGAATATTGTGCACTCCTAGTGACAAAAGGCGCTGCGTAGAAGTATACTGCGGAACGCCCAGAGTGACCTTCATGGCCTTACGGATGAGTGTGTTCACCCATTCTTGTTGTCCCTGCGTCAGTCGGTGAAATGGAAGGGGATAACTGAAGCGGCTTCTAATGCACACATCCACTAGTCGAAGCATGTCCCACTCCCCAAGTCCCGAGCATCTATTATTTACGTGTCGGAACAAGGCGATGATCTGTTTCGTCTGGCGGGAAAGTATGTAGATGGTTTGTCGTGCCCTGCCATCTGCTTCAACGTGAAGTCCAATGATGCGTGCTCGCTGTATACCTGCGAGATAGGTGTCCCTTCGACGAGCACTTTGATGTGGGGTGGGGGATTTTTACTGCGGCCGCGAAAGACAAGGACCTCAGACTTGTTTGGAGCACAAGTGAGGCCACCCCGTCGAGCATAGTCTTACACGACCTCCACAGCTTGTTGAAGCCGGGCGTAAATTTTGCCGTCGGGAACCCGAAACGTCCACAACGTGATATCGTCAGCATGGATGGCATGGTGCAGGTCCTCAATTAGGTCAAGTTCTTTAGGGAGACCTGGCATAGCGATAATAAATAGTGCTGGTGAAATCACAGCTCTCTGAGGGGTGCCTCTGCCTGGACGGTGTATGATGCTCGATGTTGCAGTACGATCCCGAGGAAGGGCTCTGACATAGTTGTAAACGTGAACGCCACTGCGCGATTCGGCAAAGTTGCTGAGAATGAGGTCATACTCCACAAGATCAAAGGCAGACTTAAGGTCCAGGGCAAGCAAATCGCGGGTTTGGACACCCTGCGATGAATCAAATGCCTGCTGTTTCAACTGAAGCAACACATATTGCGTGCATAAGTGCGAGCTAAAGCCAAACTGCGTATGCGAGAAGAAAGACTGGCTCTCGAGAAATGGCTGCAAACGCCGCAGGACAACAGGTTCCATGAGCTTGCCTATACATGACGTAAGGTAAATCGGTCGTGAATTTTCGACGGAGAGTGTTTTCCCGGTTTTGGGAGAAGGAAAATTTCCACACGTCGCCATGCTTGGGGTAGCGTGCCGTTCCACCAATGCTCGTTAAATGTGCCCACCAGGTGCGTATACGATCTGCGTCGTTGAGATTTCGAAGGGTCGTGTAACGAATGTGGTCCGTACCCGGCGCTGAATTCTTGAGGATATCTTCTAACACGGAGCGGACCTCTTGAATTGTGATTTCGGCATCTAGGGCACTGGGCGAATCTGTGTCGTATGGGTATGGGTGATACTGGGAACTCGCTCCAGAAGGGATATAACGAGCCTTTAATTCATGCAGGAGACGGTTAGGAGAGTCTCTAAACGACTGAGTGAGAACATGAAACCTTTTTGGAGTCTGCGTCTTCATGCCCGATGGGTCTATAAGTGCTCGGAGAATGTTCCATGTCTTAGCAGTACTCAGGTTGCCGGCCAGACGATTACGAAATTCTCTCCAGTTGTTCCTCTTAAGAGTCTGGTCGTATTCCTGGGTTTGTCGCGTGATACGTGTAATCCGAAGTCTCAGTTTACGATTTAAGCGCTGACGTTTCCAACGCTTTGTCAGTCCACTTCTAGCGCTAGCACCCGACAAGTGGAGCAGGTGCGGTTCCACGTCGGGATTTATGGGCATAGTGGTGATAGACTTCGTGGTGGCATCGAGGCCAGCCGTAAAGGCCGCGAGCCAGTAGTCGTAGCCATCCACTTCTGGACTGGCAGTCCGTAGCTCTCGAAATGTATCCTACTTCGTTATACGAAATTTACGTTCAGGCCGGCGTGAACTGGCAAGAGGAAGGGCGGTTGCGATGAGATGGTGGTCACTACCAAGAGTTTCGTCTAAGGGCCCTCTTGAGGTGCCTACGCTATTACCGCGAATTATCGTGAGATCGGGACACGTATCTCGTAAGACGCTAGTATCGACGTAGCTTGGTTGTGTGGGATCAGTGAGACGTGAAGCGCATACTGCATACGGTGTCCCACGATTTCGTTCCTTTTCCAGCGATTTTAGGATATCCCCAAACCGAGTGCGCTGCGTTGAAATCTCTGCAAATCAACAGCGTATTACCAAACTTACTAAATTCTGTAAAAAAGGTAATGAAAATTGTGCGTGCGGGAACGAGGAGAACTGTAAATATTTAGAATGAAAAGACTTTCGCTGCGTATGGTGTGATTGAAAACTTCTTTAATTTATGGGGAATGTCAGTGGCGACCGAATGTAGGCGTACTGGGAGACGGTTAGACACAAGTGACCCTATGAGACCCGAATCACTACCGTACGCTTCGAAACCTGCAAGAGAGGGGGTGTAGCTGGGCTCCTGAAGGAGTTTGACGTCGGGAGCCATTGGAGTCATGGCAATGTACTGCTGCAGGGGGCCCCGCTTGTGGCGGGACCCTCTGCAGTTACATTGCAAGACCACTAGCTGATCCGGGTTACGCGTCGCCATGTTCGCTCTTATAAAAGACGCAGGGCGTGTGTATGGGTGGCAGCGCTTTGTGTTCGGTGCGAGTGTTAAAGCAGGAGTGAACTCCTGGCGAATTCGTTGCATGTTGCGCTCAGTTTGTTGCTGCATTTCGGTAGACAGAGTGAAGATACTGTTACTGATTAAGGTTTGGAGCGTCGCGAGTGTGTTGCTGAGTGTGTCCTGCAGTGCAGGCACCGCCTGATTGATCATATTGCGGAACTAGTGTTGCTCAACTCGTGTTGCTCATTGTCGCTTGATATTAAAACTGTCATCACTAAAACTTGATTCACTCACGCTAACATGACTCAGAAACTTCCTAACTAACCGCCAACAATTCACTATCGCCAACAATCACTCTTCATCACTCTGTTACGTTTCCTCTGGTGTACCACAGGGCAGTGTTCTTGGTCCCTTACTTTTCCTCATCTACATTAACGACCTGCCTGACAACTTATCCTCATGTATGCGTATTTTGCCGATGACAGCATTATCTATCGTCCCATTCGCAACAATAGCGATCATCTAACTCTTCAAAAAGACCTCGAGCATATATTTAGTAGTGAAAAACATGGCCGATGACACCTAATGTTTCCAAATGCAAACTATTCACCTTTAGCCGCAAATGTGATAACTTTAATAGCCAACACATAATTGATAATAGCATTATAGAACGCACTGATCATTACAAATACCTAGGCATACACTTAACTTCTACACTTTCGTGGTCCACACATATCACTTCTATCTGTGCCAACACATCAAGATCATTAGGTTTTCTGTGCCGAAATCTATACAGTGCTCCCTAGGATGTGCACAAACTGGCTTATCTTGCTCTAATCCGTCCTCATCTGGAATTCGCATCCTCCATTTGGTCACCATATCAACATTACCTCATAGATAAGTTAAAATGTATACAGAACAGAGCTAGTCCATTCATAGCGCGTAATCACAGCTACCCGTCCAGCGTAACACAGATTAAACATAGCCTTGCACTCGAGCCACTGAAAATTCCCCGCGACATCTCACTTTTATCACTATTTCATAAACTCATCCACACCAGCATGATGTCATCTGTTCACCTTAATATAGCACATCGAACTTCGAGTAGACTACATAACACCTTTAGCTTATCACGCATGTACGGCAATACTAACGCTTTCAACCAGTGGGCTCTTTCACGAGCTATTCGTTTGTGGAATGATTTGCCAGATGATCTTGCGTCAGAACAAGACCACACAAAGTTCTATCATACTCTTAAAAATACTTATGCACAAAAAACTGCTCTATCGCATCTTCGTATTCATCAGTGTTTATAGGACTGTTGCCGATGTTTTTGCACTATTGCTAGGTTGTAGTTACCGTCATAATAGTTTTTTATGGTATTTCACCTTCACATACTGTAACTCACTTTTCTAGTACGTATTTTGCTTACATGTTCATAAGTCGAACTGCATTTTCTATTATATTCATTATTTGCCTATGTATGTGTAGATATTATGTATATATATATTTCTAACATATTATCTGTACCACCCCCCTTACACAATGCCCCTCGAGGGCTCTGTAAGGTACTGTAAATAACAAAAAAATAAAATAACTCTTTCCTAATAATAGCACACGCGGTCTCTATCACGCGTCCAAGTCGAGCAACTAGATCATGCAATTTGACCTTCATTTCTGCATGAAGCTGACGAAACGCATTCGGGTCTGAATTATGTGTCATGTGTAAAGGTGGAGCTAAGGTTGGGGACGGGGCAGCAGAGGAAGGTAAGAGCAGGGGGGCCTCTTCGCCCAGATTACCTCCCGAGGTTTGGCCGGGCGTTTCTTGGTTCCGGCTCCTTGACCCTCGTTTGGCTGGTCCATCTTTTAACTAGAAAGAAGACTGGTTCGTCGGCAGTGGTGCAGCGTCTTCCGAAGTGGCCACTCGCTTTACTGGTGGTGGTTGTGAGACCGTCTTAGAGTGAGAACGAGAGTTTTCTTGCTTCATGACCCCCGCATGGACCGAGACCGTGACCTGGATTTTCTTCCCGGAGTTGAACTTCCTGCTGACAAGTCGCCCTGTGACGACGATGGTGGTGTGGTGTGATGCTCTACATGTAGCTGTTGCTGTTCCAGCTGAAGTGCCTTCCGGACCCGTTGCTTGTTGAAAAGAGGCCGAACGCGGGCAGGACAGCCCGTGTCAGTCAGTGGTGGAGGGATCTCCGCATGAGCGGCACTTCGACGAGCATGCACTCCAGGGCCAAAGGGTGTTAAAAGGCTGCGTGGTTCATCCTTTTGGGGACTAATGGGGCTGCCACAACCATTAATCTGTTTAAGGACTAATGGTACCTGGTCTGACAGTTAGTCCCCACAGACGAGCTCAAGGGACTAACATTTAGTATTCATTTTGCACCTCAGTGAGTAACCGTTAGTCCCACAATTCACCTCAAAGGACTAACATTTAGTCTTCCTATTTGCACCTTACAGGGAAACTGTTAATCGCCACATTTACACCTTATCGGGCAACCGTTAGTTCTCACAGTTGCACCTCGCCGGACGAACGGTTGATCCACTCAAATACTCCAATCGGATGAACTTTTTATCCCCAGTTCAAACATTGTTTTTGTTTATTTTCAGCCAGGTCTGAAACTTTTTTCACCTGTTTTTCTGCGCAG
Organism: Rhipicephalus microplus; assembly: GCF_043290135.1. NCBI lineage: Eukaryota > Metazoa > Arthropoda > Arachnida > Ixodida > Ixodidae > Rhipicephalus > Rhipicephalus microplus. The sequence continues at coordinate 168,769,888 of NC_134703.1, forward strand.
TGAGCAACAAGTAGTGCAGAAAAGAACACACGCAAAAGTAGTTAGCCCCCTATGCGTAACTGCTTTCGCAGTCACGGCAACAACGAACGACAATAGTGTGACATCGAAATCTTTTATTTTTCTACATACACATGAAGCTTCTCCATTCTTTCAAGTGAATTCATGGTGAGTGTACAAGTACAGTCTCGTTGTCACATTTTGTTCACTCCTTGTGCAGCCCTTCCGATGGAAGCGATAGATGACAGGCATTGCAGACGCCAGCGCACGCAGCCTTCTGCCAATTGTGTTCCTACGGCTGCACGTACAATAATATAGTAAAAATAGTTAGACACACGTGACAGAAGATGAAGATGTACGCATATGACAAGCACGCGCTCGTTAATATAAAAACAAGCGTTAAAATAATGCACACAAATAACTTTACCTTCACATCTCGGACAGGCCTTCTGAAGCTGCTCTGACGAAAGAGATTGATGATAGGCATCGCAGACGCCAGCTCACACAGCCTTCAGCACGGTTTGTACCCACGGCTATAATATAAGTATATAAAATAGTGAGTCACGCGTGACAGAGGATGAGCACGAATGCATACGAGAAATACGTGCAAGGTGAAATAAAAACATACGTGAGATATGACATATTTTGTATTTTGTATGTGAGAATACCTCACAGGCCCCCAGAGGCATAGGGTTAGGAAGGTATACAGTACAATTTAATACATTGTAAAAGAAGATTTCCACAGAGTACAATCACAAGACAGTAGAATAAAATGACATAGAATAAAATAACAAGTACAAAAGAGATTAACAGATAACTATAAGTGGAAAAAAAATATTTGCGCGCGACATAGTAAGTATTCTGGGGGAGTAATATAATACTAAGTACAGCCATAATGCGCATCATAACAGCCACCATACAATTGCTTCATTGTAAAAAGCAAAAAAATATATGACAGTGGTATGAAAAGACAGACGCCATCAGTTTGAAAAGCGCCCTTACAATAGCTTACTAAAAAGAAGTTTTACTAATAAAAAATCAAGAATACTAAGCCAAGTGCGTGGAAAAATGGTTGTTCAACTGAAGACAAAAAGCGTCATGGTCTCTAAGTGAAGCAATGTTGTCTGGTAAACTGTTCCAGAGAAGAATAGCGCGAGGTAGTGAGGAAGAATTAAATATTTGCGTCGCACTATATAGGCAGGAGTTACTGAGAGTGTTGTGCAATTTTCGCGATGTATGGACTTGATGATTCAAACAGGGTAGTGATAAGTCGTCAGAGTGAATCACCTCACGGAACGATGACAGCAATGCAATATTACGGCGGGTACTTAATGACGGTAATGATAGTTTACTTTTTATTTGCGTGATACTAGACAAGTTACTATAGTTGTGAGCAATGAAACGGCTTGCCCTAGTCTGAATAACTTCTAATGCTTCGATAAAGTATTTCTGATGTGGCGACCAAATCGAAGACGCATACTCAAACTGCGGTCGCACAAAAGTTAGATACGCAAGTTTTCGCAAGAGGAGGGTGCACTGCGCCTGTTTCGACGCAAGAATCTTAATGATTTGGATGCACAGGCACATACGCAAGTTACGTGCTCTGACCATGATAGATTCGGTGTAAGGTGCACGCCCAGATACTTATAGGTCGCGGTCGGTGGTATGACATAAATGTTGATGTGTTAAGAAAACTGTGAATCAACAGGTTTGCGGGTGAAAGATAAAAGTTTACACTTCGACACGTTTAGTGTCATGAGTCATGTGTTACACCACTGGTTTACTATTTCTAGGTTTCGTTGAGGCTTGATATGATCATCAACGTTGGTTATTGGGCGGTAAATTATGCAGTCATCGGTAAATATTCGTATGCGAGAGGTGATGTTGTTAAGCAGATCATTTATATAGATTAAAAACAACAGAGGTTCAAGGAAGCTACACGGTGGCACACCAGAAGAAACGATAGATTTAGAGGAATCGACTTCATTAACAGAAGCAAATTGCTCTCGATTGGATAGAAAGTTACGTAGCCATGACAATGTAGAGGAGTCCATCTTTAGAGCTAAATGTTTTGATATGAGGCAGCAATGTGCAACGCGATCAAACGGTTTCGAGAAGTCAAGGAATAAGCAGTCTGTTTTTAAGAAGTGATTCATGTTAAGGTGGATAGCCTTCTGTTAAGGTGGATGGCCTTCTGTTGTAAATTCAAGTAATTGTGTCTCGCAAGAAAGGCCTTTGGTGAAACCATGTTGATTCGAGAAACAGAAGTTGTTCGACTCGAGATGTTTGAAAACATGCAAAGCAACGACGTGTTCCAGCAATTTGCAGCAAGTTCAGGTAATTGAGATGGGCCTGTAATTTTCACATGCGTTTTTACTTTCATTTTTGTAGATAGGCACTACCTTTGCTACTTTCCAGTCAGAAGGAAGGACACCGGACGATAAGGACCGCCTGAAGGTGTGAAACAGGATGATGCTTGACATAGATATGGTGTTTTTTAGTATCTTAGAATTTATTCTATCAATCCCACACGATGAAGATAATTTAAGATTTTTTATTTGTGAAGCAATGCCCTTGATCATAATGTCTATTGGTGCCATGTAAATATAATCGCAATCATGTACAGGCCGTACCGCTGAGCTATCCTCACTTGTGAATACGGATGTGAAAAAGGAGTTAAAAGCCGCAGAACACTCCTTCTCCGAAAGAGCAACTGCGTTGTCATTGTGCAAGACTATTTGTGAACTTCCTTGATTTAGGGTCAATGTTTTCCAAAACTTTGTTGGATTGTTCTTGAGTAGTCGTGGCAGATCATTTGAAAAGTATTTATCCTTTGCTGTGAGCACGGCGGAGCAGTGCGATTTAAGGTAGGCCTTGTAATTAGTCCATGTTGATGGTGTTCTTAGGCGTTTGGCGTGCTTATACATCCGCTTCTTTTTATTTTTCATACGGCTAAGAGTTTTTGTGAACCAAGCATTAGATGTACAGTTACTGATCTTAATGCGAGGAACGTATATATCTATTAATGTGGACATCTTTTCCCTAAACATCAGCCAATTTTCTTCAACTGACCTACTCTGAAAAGATGGCAGCCTTTATTGCTTCCAAAAGCTATCTAGTTCACCATTTATTGCGACGTAATTACCATTTTTGTAATTACGAATGAGCTTCGACGACATATCAGTAACGGGAGAAGGCATATTTAAAATGACTTGAAGCAAACTATGATCCCTGAATTTATCTACATGTTCTATGTATAGTAATGTTTCAGGATGACTTGTAAGAATAAGGTCCAGTATGTTTGAACCACGGGTTGGCTGAGATACAGTTTGGGAGAAGTTGTAGTCTAGGGTGAAATAAATGAATTCAGTTGATACGTTACATGACGATTAAAGTCTGTCCCAGTCAATTGACGGGAAGTCGAAGTCGCCAAATAAATAGGTAATGTTTGAGAGGAAGACCTCAGATGCTTTCTCTAGGCTGATGCGCAATTGATCTTTAAAAGAGCTGTTTGAATAAGGTGGACGGTAACAACAGCCAACGAGTATATTGATTGAGAATATCTTGCAGGCAAGCCAGACAATTTCAATATTGGAGTTTGTGTTCACAAGAAATGATAATATACTTTTTTGACGCCCAATAAAACACCACCTGCTCTCTTGCAAGGGCGATCATACCTGTATGTATTTAAGATACTAGTAAGAGCACTGATATCGGTGTCATATACTGTGGGAGACAGCCAAGTCTCGGTGAAGGCGACAACGTCTGAGTCAGCATCATCAAGATAGCTTGAAATGAGATCAATCTTTGACATGATGCTTCACGTGTTTGCAAATGACACTGTTAATGACTGTAAGTTGCGATCTGGCTTTGTTGTTAGAGAATCAGCACACGTGTTTTGGCGTAGCTATCTTTTTAGCTCGACGACAGAGCCAGCGATACCATCATAGACGTATGTCGCGGAGCCGATTGGTAGTTTGTCAACTGAAAGCTTAAATGGTTTATGCAGTGTTTTCGCAAACGCAAGCAGCTTTTGCCTGATCTGCCGAGTTTCTAGCGAAAAATGTTCTTGAATTGAGAACGCCGTTTCCTTAATCTTCGGTCCACAACATAAAATGCGCTCTTTAGCTTTAAAAAAAGTTAGCTTGCTCATGACAGGCCTTGTTTTTCCGGCAGCAAACCTGCCAAGTCTGTGTACACGCTCAAATTTATCACATGATAATGTAACGCCCAGTTTTTATGCACAAAAATTAATTACTTGCTGTTCTGACGCTGCCAAATCCTCTTTGGGATCGTCATCAAGGCCGAAGAAAACCAGATTGGAACGCCGCACCCTGTTTTCCGTGTCGTTACATTGAGTCGTAATAGCCGTCACTTGTTTGGACACCATGCCTACAGCATCAGCATTTGCCATGGTTCCCTAATCACCCAGTGGTGTTGGACTTTCTAGTGCCTCTAGTCTAGCGTTTAATACCTTAATTTCTTCATAAGCAGCTGCCTGCTTTTCAGCATTGCTTTTAAACTCTGTTGACAAAGCGGCGAGATCTTTTTCGTGCTTCGTTATGGTGTCTATTCATAGGACCAGGATTCGATTGTACGTCACCCGAAATCATGATCAAATAAATAGCCAGACATGCCAGACGAGAAGTATTTCGCCTGTCGCGTCAATTAGGTCAGACTAGGTGGGCACGACACCGCCAGCAGGCAGTAATTGCTACTCTTAACACAGGCTGCATAGTGCAAATAACTGACCTGCAAGAGCATCGTGCGTGAGTACACCATCCTCGGCGCGGTGTCGTGCCCAAATTGGAAGGTGGTCGGCGGTGCTTTATATCTGCCGGCGCTATCTTCAATCACCTTGGAAGTTGATCCCTGTAGCCAGATGGACCAGACGCTTTCGTCCAGAAGTGGCATCCGGCACGCTGGAACAATCCTTGGCGTAGACTGGTTGACAGGTGGATTCTACTCGAGGAAACCAAACATAACAGCACCGGTGATGGTAGCCTGCAAGAGCATCACGCGTGAGTACGCCATTCTCGGTGCGGTGTCGTGCCCAAATTGGAAGGCGGTTGGCCGTGCTTTATATCTGCTGACGGTATCTTCAATCGCCTTAGAAGTTGATCCACATTGCCAGATGGGCCACACGCTTTTGTCCAGAAGCGGCAACCGGCACGCTGGAACAATCCTTGGCGTAGACTGGTTGACAGGTGGATTCCACTCGAGAAAGGCAGACAAGACAGCACCGGTGATGGTAGCCTGCAAGAGCATCGTGCGTGAGCACGCCATTCTCGGTGCGGTGTCGTGCCGAGAATGGCGCTAATAATTCAATCGTGATGTCACACATCGCCAGACTCATTTCGATCCCCGTAGCACAAAGCTTAGGAGCGGCGGCCGCAGCCACAAATCCACGAACCACCGTGCCGCCAACGAGTCGGCGAGTCTTAAGCGAGCGACGTTGTTCAGCTCGAGCAACCAAACGCGCCACCAAACATGGCGCTGCACGCGGAGTGTCTGCCGCCAGCAAATTTTGAACAGAAGAGCGAGCGTACGCTTGGCCGCCGCCACGAACAGCACCGAGCTGTTTTAGAGCTAGCGGCGAAGAAATTGACGGTATGCGGCCCTTTTCCACAAACTCGAGCGAGTGCAGCGCGCAAACGCGAGTCCACCGCTGCGGCCAGCGGACGGCGCCGAGCTGTTTGCGACCAACTGACGGGAAAGTCAATTGTAATGGCGACCGATTTTCACTGAGTTTTGACGCGAGTGAAAGCCGCACCAGCCGGTGCTGGTGCACTTACAGCGCGCGACATACTACTACCAAGCTTATTACGAGAACCCGCAACGTGTTTTCGACGACTCCCAACACAGCGACGAGGTCTCAGCCCAATATCATCAGCCCGGAGCTCATCGCGGTGGCGAAGACAGGTGAGCACTCGATAAGCGAGCGTACGGGAGGCCGACGGCAATGGCGGCCAATTTCCAGCTGGTCGCAAAGCACAGGCGTACTGCAGACGCCCAAGCTCGACCGAGTCCATTGCCGGCAACACGACCAAGCTACACGACCGAGCCCATTGCCGGCAAGGGCGATCCGTATCGCACACGCGACAAGTAGAGTAGAATAAAGGATGATAACCTACTTCGAAAGAATCCAGCACTGATTTCTGCCATGAGTCGGACTGAAGTATATTTCTGGTAGGCCTGCCGTCTTCTCGGCCGCAATGTTGGCCTTCCCCACAGTTGCTGCCGTGGGTTGGTCGTGACTATCTTGAAGCCAGAGATATACAGCGCGGCGTGGTGACGTGTCGAAACTTGCTCCAGTTTTCATGGGTGCAGCGAAACGTAAAAGCAGCAGCCCACGCTGATCCAAGCGTACACACAAGCGCCACGTCCTAATTCCTAGATCTTCGAATCCAGGCGGCTGTGGTCGAGCACTCCGAGCACGACGCAACGCGAACCGTTGCCAGCCAAATACGGGGAAAGACTGAGCCAGGAGAGAAGGAGGATGAATAGTGACCTTGGCAACGCTCTGCGCGCTGCCTGCAATGCCCGGGCGGTTTATCCCTTTGGAGTGTGTTTGGAGACTAAGTGGTTTTCACGTGGCACGCTTCCCTCTGTGGTTCTTCCTCAACGGTCTATCCGTTCATCGCGTGCGCCTATTAGGCTCCGTTACTCTTTTTTCGGGTAATTTTGCTTTAGAGTATGAAGGCCCCGGTGTCGGGTTCTAAGGCTCCGGTGTCGGGTTCGATGTCGGGTCTTGCATGTGACACAAGTTAGTGTAGGGCGGCTGTCAGAACGATGTCCCAACCGGAAACAAACCGTGCAAACTTGTTTGTGGGGGTGATGCACGTAGCACCGGTATTCAGCGCCGTAATAGCGTATGTATAGTGGCACCTGCAGTCCTTGAAAGGTAACCAGAGCCGTGCTCGTTTTACCCATCATTCTTGCCTGTAGAACGGTGTGGCCAGGGGTGACGAGATGATCCATAAGTTTGGAAGGGCTTGTTTCCGGGTCGATGCCATAGATAATGTCATTACACGAAATGTCGGAAGCGGCACTGAAAAAGAACACGGGATAGGTATGCTCGCGCAGGTGGTGGTGCTGGACAGTGTAGAGGTTTAGGGCGATGTGCTCATGTGGTGTGCTTAAAACACCGAGGTTTTGTCCAGGACGCAAACGGAAAACCGGCTGGTGGACTTCGGCAAGAGGTAGACTTGCGGCAACTCCAATAGCCCGCGTATGTGTGGGGCGAGTCCGTTTGTCCAAGCGTAGGCCTCCCAGTGGGCGTAGGATGGCATTGTAGTCGTGAAGAGGCGTGGGTAGTGGCTGCGATCTCGTTGGCCTACGTTGATTGGTGCTGCCTTGAAGTTCACTTGTTTGAGTTCCTTGCTCGGCTGAGAGACCGGCAGATCGGCTTGTGTGCGTCGTTTCTTCGGCACCAGCACCCAAACAGAGCCATCGTCGTTGGAGGGGGATTTTGTGTCATCATTGGTGGGCGCAGGTGGAGTCGTGTCCATAGCTGCTACAGCAGCCGTTTTCACATCGTTCTCCGTAACTTTTCCTGGCTGGTCAAAGAAATTCTACGTGGCAAAATTGTACGCTCCTTCGGCGTGTGCGACAACAGGGAGGCTAAATAATTACGCAGACTTGCATAATAGGCAGGAACGCCAACAATAGTCTATCGGATCAGTGGTCATTGAAGAAGAAATGCTGCTCAAGGCAGGGAGGTTAACCAGAAATTGGGGCATCCAGTTTGACACCCTGCACTAAGAAAAAGGGGGATGGGGAAGGAAAATGAGAAAGAAAGCGAAGAGCGAAATAGACGGGTGAAAGAGGAAAAGTGAGCTGGGGTGCTATGCCCTAATCAATAGGCCACTACCACGCAAAAAGGTCATTAAGACCTTCACCTATTTTCTGTGCAAAGAGAGATAATGTCACCTTTCAAGCACTGAGTGTTCCGACAAGGGTCTGTCGTCAAGGCGAGCTAACGCAGCAGCTAGCTGCCATTTTTGCATGCTGTAATGAGGGCGGTGACAGAGAACGTGCTCTATCATTTCATCGCTGCCGCAACGATCGCAAGCAGCACTGTCTTCCATGCCGATTTGGAAGGCGAAAACTTTGGTGAAATTGACACAAAGCCACAGTCGGCATAGAACCGTTGTCTCAAGTCGAGGTAGTCCGGATGGACGCCGCAGTCGACGAGACGTGTCCAGTCTATGCAGTCGCGTGTGCCGTAAGCACTCAGCGTTCCACAGAGATTTTACTTCTTCATTAGCGATGTTTCGCATTTTAATTACAGCATCAGTCCTTGAGAATGAAATGGATTTTTGTTCACCATCTTCGTCTGCGGATCGAGCAGCTGCGTCGGCACTTTTGTCGCCCAATATGCCGCAGTGACTTGGAAGCCACTGAAACGTGATTATGTGTCCTTCGTCGAAGAGGTGGTGAAGCAGCTCTCTAATTTCCAGTACTAGTTGTTCACGAGTTCCCCGGCGTAAGGTGAACACTAAATATTATAGTGCTGCCTTGGAGTCCGTGAACATGCTCTATTGCTTGGCTTCTTGGTGATTAATGACTCTAACTGCACTACGTATAGCAGCAAATTCCACAGCTGTCGATGACGTCTGGAGGGATAACCGAATCTTCTTCGTTGTACACGTTGCGGAAAAGATCACCGACCCTGCAGACCCATCCACTTTAGTTGAAACGTCAGTATATAGATGGGTATGCTTGCTGTACTTATCATACAACAAGATAAGAGAAAGCTGCTTTAGAGCTGGAGACGAGAATCGTATGTCTGGAAGAGTGAGTTGTACCTGTGGATGAGTCATACACCATGGGGCAGTTGCAATTCTGGGTGGAGTTTTATATCCCGTGGGTATGCGCGTACTGTAGGACAAGGCTGTCTGGCAAATTGAGGCATGAGGTCGGTCTTGTGGCAGTGAGGCTAGATGATTGGCAGGGGTGCGAGTAAGATGACTCAGGTGTGCTCTGAGCACTTCCATTACGATATGCGTCTTGAGGGGATTGTCGTTTGGAGTACCAATTGTCTCAGCTGTTGACGAACATCGCGGTAGCCCCACACAAACTCGGAGAGCCACAGCCTGGATGCCTTCGAGAGTGCGAATGCTGGTTTGCATAACATTAATTCCCCGCTGTCCGTTATTTAGCCGTGAAATACATGTCTACTTTATGACAGTGGCCACTTACGCATTCTCTGGCTAAATACGCATTGTCTAACTGAACTGATTGAACCAATTACTCAAGAATACGCTCATGAAGTTGCTTGGATATGCAACTCACTGATTTGGCAATGTGCGTCCACCTTATAATTTTTTTTCGATGAGTTGGTCGAAGCCGTATACTGTTTGCCGTGGTAGGGCAATACTTGAGGTGTTCGGCTGCCGACCAGAAGGTAACGGGTTCGATCCCACCCGTGGCGGTCTTTTTTTTGAAGAAGCCGAAATGCTAGAGGTCCATGTGTTGTGACATCTCAGTGCACGTTGAAGAATGCAGGATGTCGAAATTTCCGGAGCCCTCCAATACAGCGCCTCTCAGAGTGATACCGTGGTTTTGAGATGTAAAATTCAAATGACTATTCTTACAAAGTTATATAGGCAACAACAGCTGCCTCTTTTCTACTGTAGTGGTCGTTCGACCCATGAAATCTTACCTGTAGATATGCGTCTCGGGAGTACTCGTTGAAAAAGCGACACCACCATACAGGAAAATGAGACAAAAATTAAGAAAAGCAGTGTGTCAGACTGAGCACCTTTTACGAATTAAATGCCTTCGTGAGTCCAGTTAGGAGATTACGTGAAAACTCATACAACATGAAACGACAAGATGCTCTGAGCGAAAAAATAAGAGAACTGCTTTATTTCGTGAGCACTCGCCGCCATACAAGGGATATCTTCCTTTTAGCATTTTCGTGCTTTTCGTGCTTGGAGAGGCTTTGGCCAAAACGTCACCAAAATTTCTTATTAAACGAAATTAAGCTGCCCATAATGCTCATGAAAGAGCGCTGTGGTTCATTACGCTCCGTTATACAACCTCAGATGGTTGTCCTCGCCTTATGCGCCTTTAAGCACGGTATCCCGCGGAACTGTACACCTGGCTGTTAGGAGAGGTGTAGCCGTAGCTGTATCCGAACGGTGTGCGTTGCTCGTATGGACTGTACGCGCCCCCGTACGGCGCTCCGTAGTACCCTCGACTGGACATGTACTGGTTGTAACGGTCATCGAAGAGGCCGCTTCTGTAGGCACCGTAAGGACTGTATGCACCTCCGTAGTGGGAACGTCCGTAGCGACTATCGCTGTACCCGTAGCGACCATCGGCGTATCCGTAGCGACCATCGGCGTATCCGTAGCGACCATCGGCGTAACCCGCGTATCCCGCGGGTGAACCATACGCTCCGTATCTCCTGTAGTCAGAGTAGCCACCGTAGGTGGTTCCACTGTACAGCCGGTTGTAGCCGGCCGCGTAGCCTGTTGAGTATCCCGGAGCATATCCGTATGCTGATCGGTACGGGGCCACGTAGCGACCACCAGAGTAGCCGCCATAGTAGCCGTCTCTGCCGTAGTACTGATCACCGTAGCCTCGGCGAGCATTGTAGCCGCGGCTGTAGTAATCGCCGCTGGCATAAGCTCCGGTGTTGTAAAGGGCTGGGTTGTACACTCCGGCACTGTAGCCTGCGCGTTCGGCGGCCACCACAGTGAGCACGGCTGTCAGCGCCAAGAGTGCCTGCGAATGGGAACGTGCAGACAGACAAGGGGTTTCAATCAGCGTCGTTTCTGAACTTAGTGTGGTTTTCACGTATTAAGGGCAGACCAGTGCAAATGACTGAATGAATGTTGCTTTAACGTAGAATGCAGACTCCTGTAAACAGCTTGGTGGCAAGAGATATCACTCACTGTTGGCAATGATTGTCACATAATCATTAAAGCAATCACTGTCACCATGATATACGTGGTACAAATCAAATTCCTGTGAATAAATCATTTATTACATGGAGAATAAGATGATAAGCATGACATCTATCTATCTATCTATCTATCTATCTATCTATCTATCTATCTATCTATCTATCTATCTATCTATCTATCTATCTATCTATCTATCTATCTATCTATCTATCTATCTATCTATCTATCTATCTATCTATCTATCTATCTATCTATCTATCTATCTATCTATCTATCTATCTATCTATCTATCTATCTATCTATCTATCTATCTATCTATCTATCTATCTATCTATCTATCTATCTATCTATCTATCTATCTATCTATCTATCTATCTATCTATCTATCTATCTATCTGTCTGTCTGTCTGTCTGTCTGTCTGTCTGTCTGTCTGTCTGTCTGTCTGTCTGTCTGTCTGTCTGTCTGTCTGTCTGTCTGTCTGTCTGTCTGTCTGTCTGTCTGTCTGTCTGTCTGTCTGTCTGTCTGTCTGTCTGTCTGTCTGTCTGTCTGTCTGTCTGTCTGTCTGTCTGTCTGTCTGTCTGTCTGTCTGTCTGTCTGTCTGTCTGTCTGTCTGTCTGTCTGTCTGTCTGTCTGTCTGTCTGTCTGTCTGTCTGTCTGTCTGTCTGTCTGTCTGTCTGTCTGTCTGTCTGTCTGTCTGTCTGTCTGTCTGTCAAACAACAAATTCCTAAAAAATTTAAGCCGGCACCGCTTAGGTCTTCCTAAATTCTTTGAAACCTTGCTCTTCGACGATCGTTTTTTTTGTAAGCTCAGAATTATGATGCTATAAAGCTACTACTACTACTACTACTACTACTACTACTACTACTACTGCTACTACTACTACTACTACTACTACTACTACTACTACTACTGTCACTACTACTAATAGCAGACTAACAATATTAGGAATAATAAATGCCTCTTAGAAGTGCACACGAACCAAAAGCATTAGAAGTAAGATATACTACACAGCCCACTTCACCGGCAGCCTGGGAAAATTAATTTTCACGTTTAAGGACAAGCCATCTGGTCAGAAGGGTACGTACGTAGGTACATACGTGTCTTAACATCTTGCGGGGACTGTGGAAATAAACCTACCGGCGAGAACTGTAATGTGAAGGGACGAGTGCAGCAACAAGAGCGTGACTTCGGAAAACGGCACTTGACTTCAAGTGCACTCGCTGAATACGCAGAAAGCTACTGTGATTTCACGGTTACCACGGCTGAGGAAAACATGTTCACTCGCTGAAGCGTCTTGACTCTGAGTGGATTTAAACCAGGGAATCGACATCAAACGAAAATGAGGGGGCCCTTCAGAGGATGCATGACCACTGCATGCTATAGCGTAACCTGCGCAGGCGCACTTGAAGCCTATTGGCCCCACTTTTTGAAGCTGAGTTAATCCTGGCTTCACAAATATTCGCCATAAAAAGACGGCTGTGAGGAAGTACGAAGCTCAATACCTTCTGGGAAGATAATTTATTTTGATATTTAATTCAATTTTTGCGCGGCGCACATGCTGTCCTTATAATGTTAGGCTACAGTGTCAATTCTGGTGACTTCACGCACTGTTCTGGTGACATTACGCGGCGATACACTCAAAATGGCCGCTTGTGCATCACCAACAGCGGCACGGAGCGAAGCGGCTGTGTAAACGTCACGATATCTTGCACGGGCATCTGTAAAAAAGCTCATACCATGTAATTACGACAAACCGGAATGCGCTTTACAAAAGATAGTTATATTTTCAAAGAGCACTCACGTTTACCAAAACATTTGCTAAGCTGATGATAACTCGGTTTTTCATTTAACTAAAAAAATTAATGCATTACCACAAAAACTAGGATTTTTTTTTCGTGCCAGCACCTTCTTAAATTTTAACAATCAGTTTTTAATCACTCAGTATTGTTGTAGTCAATGTTTTCGATGGGAAACGACATTAAATTTTGGCAATATTGAGTGGCCGCTTCGTTTTGCGTTTTTTGCGACCGTCAGACACAAAAAAATGTAGTAAATTTCTCGTCATCGCAGTAAACACCTTTTCAGCTTGATGCGAGAGCATTGACAAAAAGAATTAGACAGAATGGAGCCTCTCACGACACAAAGAGATGAATGAGGAATACCACCATCGCAGTTTTTGCCTCTGCTGAAATGAAGCATCCTGCTATCTACAGTACGTCAAGAATGCGCCGTATATGCCTGTTTTTGCTCTATTCAAGCGTGAATTGATCAGTAGGCGAAGAAAAACAAGCATAAAGAACATACATTATGAGACACAGCTATAGGAATGCCTTGCGCCATCACCCGAATATTAAAAGTGAAATTGAAATCGCATGCTCACTGGTGGAAGCCTGACGAGAACGTCTCGGATTTCTAGCATAGCAATTGCGCATTCTTTGTCATTCCAGATTCCTCTCGTAGAGAGTCGCTGGCTTCCTCTACGAATTATATTATTACGCAAAAGATTGAACGGTTACATAAGACCTTAAACGGTCTGGACGAACCGTTTAAGCTTAAACGCGAGCGCGCAGCCCCGAAAGTGAGCCGACACGTCTGCGTAAGATACATGACCGCTGTATAGAACCTGTAATTAAGAACACGAGAATTCGGGAAAAAAGTTCCGGTAGTGTTGCGGCAATCATGCAACTTGCAGATGCGCTAAATGTTTGATTAAGCAACGATGACTTCAGAGGAAGCCATTGAAATATAAAAGCTTTCCCAAAGGCGTTAACAGGTTGCGGGCGAACTGCTGTTCCGATAACACCTACGCTATGAACACGCCTTCAGCTTGTATAATTGACTTGACGGCATGTACAAAAGCGGGTTAACGATGTGGCACAGACACGGCGATACTTTGAACTAAAGGGTCATGATGTGTGCAACCTGGCCGTGGAAGTTGGCAGGCCCCTCCGTTGCTTGCGCAAGCTGCCTGATGGGATTATAGATGATATCATAATGCTGCTATACCTTATACCAATGTGCGAAACGCCATACATTTTGGTTATTTCATCACGGAACCTGATTTACAGCTGCCATCACTGACAATCGAGCCATGCCACTCCACGTAGCATACTTTTGGTGGACAGACTCTGACGTCTGGACATAGTGCGTCTTTTGATGTTTCATGCAGGAGAAATGCTACTATTAAACATTTTGAATCATATTTTTACCATGGAAATGTACTACCTTCTCGGAATTCAAAAAGGTGGGGACGCCAAAGTCGATGTTTGCAGTGGTTATCGGTTGGCCAGGACTGTGATCCTTTTCCATGATCTGGGTAAAAACTAAATGACTTGTCTTTGAATAGCTGAGGTAATTACAGCTAGGCGGCAGAGACGGTGAGTAAAATGTCTTCCAACACAGCAGGAGGTTCTGTCAGAATCTTGATTTCTTTTGCAACACATCAATGAAGCGAGACCTCATTTCACAACCGTCATACCACTCATCGCACATTGATCATCAGCATAAGGTTGCCATTCCGTTTTGCCGCACCAAATTCTTTTCAGCAGCCTTTTTACCGAAAACAGCCGCCGATTGGAACCACCTTCCCTCTTCCGTTGTATCAATAACAGACTCTTTGTTATTCAAGACTGCAATTTCTCAGCAATGCTTGTAACTATACGCAGTTTCCATTATCTATCTTTGTCTTGTATGTGCTTGAATTCTTATACATTTTTAGTTGACTTATGTTGCCTTCCTGATTTGCGCATCTGACACTTGTTTCTTTATTTTGTCTTTTTTTCTTGTGTGTTATATATGTTGTACCCACCCCCTCTGTAATGCCCTACGGGCCCTGAGGGTATTCTAATAAATAAATAAAAAGCCCCGTCCGTAAATGCATTTCCTGTCAATCAGCCAGAGCAGAGCGGTCCACGTTGTGTTGTTTAAGGACATCGCTTGAAAATCTTGGCGGGTATGACGTTACAATTTCATTTGCAATTCCGCTCATTTGCTCTCTTTGCATACGAGTGGCGTTCCACCGAATGATAACCATGGTTGGTCGTTTAGTGGTAGATATGAAAGTTATGAAACAGGTGTGAAGAAATACTCATATCAGTTAATAACAGAGCCTGCTTAGCCAATTTTTTTATCCTTCAAAAGTAGCACAAACACTGATACTTCACACTGATACTGATTATTCACACACTTCACACTGATACTGAGCACAAACACTGATACTGATTATTCCTATTTCAGTTCATTAAATGAAAGAAAAAGGATACAGAAGCAAAATGCGTTTCATACTCCTCCTTAAGGCCTATATGTTTGTGAAGTTCGTCACAGATACGCATTTTTCTTTGCAGATACAATCAAGAACAAAACTTTAACATGTCGAATATTTCCTTGAAGGGCCAGTTGGGCCAGCGCTTGTGTCGTGTGTTCTTTTCCGCTCCGTTTTTTTTGCGCTGTTCCCGTCAGCATTTAACATGTCATATACCACATGCGCGGTAGCAAAAAAAAATACAAAAATAAAAAATAAACAACACATAGTACACTTAACATAGTACAGACACACAAGTCTTACACATAAAAGAGAGAAAAGAAGAAAACAAATGCATGAATAAAACTGGATGCACTATAGTATACTACAATGAAACAGCATACATTTAGAACACCAATGAATATGTGACGACCCATTTCTACGTATACTCTTTTTAAACAATATTGATTATTGAAGTCACTTTTTTTTTGGTCAACATTTTTTACCTTTTGTTTTTTATATGTCCCTAGACTGACTTCAAACTGTTAGCCATTTTGGAATTCACTAACCATTCGCGTTAATTGGTAATGCAGTGTTTCTTTTCTATAATTTTTCCTGGTTCTTGGTAAAAGCTGTAAGTTTCTTCTACGGAGACAACGTTGGTCATTATCTTTTTTGCTTATACCACTTGATTTTGTGTACCTCTTGAAGCAGTAATTATAATATATTTGGTTGCCCTTTAACATTCCATCTTTACGAAAGAGCACTGAAATGCGCAAATGCTCTATTCTATTGTGGTAATTTTCATAACAGCGAAGTATTTTATTTTTAGCACCATAAGTTTGTTATAATTCTCGTTGTTGTCGTACTCTATACCAGTACGCCATTACAATGTCTCGAATGGACTAGAACATTCTACAATTTTTCTTCAGCCACTGAGGAATGAGGGAACCAGTTCTAAACAGCCATCTTACCGTTCCTGCAAGTTGTTCAACTAAATGATTAACGTGGACGTTCGACGTTAAGACTTCATTGAATCATACGCCAAAACTTTCATTGTGTTTTCCTCGTTTTATGGTGTTCGCGTCGAAGCTTATCTTTATGTCATATTTAACATGTTTATTTATTGGGATACATATAGTTTAAGTCGTCTTCTTGGCATTTAACTGTAGCTTGTTTTGTTTAAGCAAGTATAAGAATGAGGTCATACACTCATTTATGTTTTTTCTGCATCTGATGAAAAAAATTTGTTTGTGTTGGCTACATACATAATAACGTGCGGTGAGGCAGGTATACGTACAATACAATATCAATAAGATAAGGAAAAAAGAGCAACGACCCCATTATAGAACTCTAAGCTACTTTTTGGGTCAACTGAAGCTGACTTCATGTAGTTATACACAGTTGTACAAGTTTGTACTGGTTATGCAAATAGTTTTATAAATATTTAAGAGTGGTCCCACGTATGCCGTGATAGTTTCTATGATAGTTTTTATATTGATATGCCATAATGCATTGAATCAAAGGATTTTTGAAGTTCAAAGTTAAACCAAGTGTAAACTTCTTATTTTTCATACTTGGAATTTTTTTATTTTCATAAATCGTGAACGCTTGTTCAGCAGGCCTATTTTTCTGAAAACAATATGGACATGTAGGAATGACGTCATACTTATTGCAAAAGTATAAAAACCTGTCGTGAATAACGCCTTCGAAAACCTTCGATACTGTCGAAGGTACTGAAATGGATATATATTTTGATAAATAATTAATGCCCCTTCCTTTTTAGATTGAGGTAACTCTTGCAACTTTTAACTGCGCCGGAAACACGCCTGTTAAGAGTACAGGATTTATTATGTAAACAAGCACCTCTGATATTAGCGGATATATAAACTTTAGTTCTGCTGCGGTGATTTCAGAGTGGGTTAAAAAGCACGCCGAAGTCTGTCATGAGCAATAAAGACTGAGATATCGAAGCGAGGAAACACATGTAAGGTAAAAGTAAGAAATGAAGTAAACATAGCGAGAAAAAGGTCTGAAAATTATGTAGCAAAAAGTACGGCTTTCACCTTGATGTTCATGGTGTCAACTCCGCTGGGTCTCCCCTTGTCCGAAGACGGTCTTGCACAATGGAGGCGGACACCAAGACGGTGACTTATGGTTCCGAACGCCCCGGATTCGAGGTTTTTATGTGGCGCCACATAACGTGGCGTGTCCGGGCCGCATAACACCCTCACCCAGCGCGCCCACCTGGACGACGGTGAGAGTACACGATTTTCGAGCGTGCACCGTCTGCCCATCTGCGGATCAGCGCTGTGCTGATGAAAGGAGGCGGGCGAGGATAGCGGGGGTGAGGACGCTCTTTGTCTAGGTTCAATGGAACGAGTTGCCGTTGTTTTCTTCACGGCTCTCTTCGTATGCGCTTATTAGTTCACGGGATCGGTACCTCGCAATCTCTCAAAAGTGAACGGGACGTGTCAGTAGTGTTATATATGCATGCATATGGCGTACGCATTCCAAGTGGTTCGGTTTTCCTCGCAAGTACTCTCGCCAATTTTTTTACTGATTGCCCCGGATCTGATAGACAACACGTATTAGCAATGAGGCGCGTTTCAAATCTAAATAGTTTGTTTACGCTGGTAAGTTGCACACCATAAAGAAGCAGTAACACATCGCGCGGCATTGCGACGGTTTAAGAAAAGAAGGACAGTGCTTCGCGAAACGTCGCAGTATCGCAAGACCGCTTGCTGATGTGCCATGTATTGGCAGTTAGCTCAGGCTGTTCAAAGCCATGACAAAAAAAGATAATGCTCTCATATATAGCCTCATTACATGTGATCCCGAGTTCTCGGCTTCAGGGTCCACAGAGCTCCGAGCTGACGACTCACTTTAAGGAAGCCGGCCTTCTTCAGGATGTGTAATCATCTATTTAGCCTGGAAAACTTACTAAGTATAACACAAAACATACAAGCAAGAGACGTCACAAAAACACGTACTTCACACAATGCGAAATGTTGCGTTGATACCCTGATTTCCATGATTATAATTTCTTAGGTAGATTCAGCTGTGCTTCCCTTCTTTATAAGTCATAAGATAATGCGGTGATCATCTGCGTCGTACCGATCTCGATATAAAGGTAAAAAAATTATGCCGCACTGCCGGGTTGTTCCGTGCCCGTTTATTTGACATTCATGGTTAATAAAGCTTTCAGTTGAACGATGTGCACGCTCAGGTTTAAGAGACTACAAAATTCGAGATTGCAGGGTGCGATACACCTCCTATCGACAGCATACAAATTTACGTGCGAGATATTATTGTTGGGACCATAACCGAGGTTTCCATTGCAGTCTAAGTACTTGGGGCCTCCGTTTGTGTATTTTATACATAGTACTTAGGAAGTTATGAACTAGTAAACCTCATTCATCGATTTATGAACCAACAAATAGAACCGAGTGCGATATCTATAAATATCCGTAAGCGAGGTCCTTGCCACCAGATAAACTCAGTTCGAAAAATGTAACATTGTAAGTGCATCTAAAGTACCTCACTGTTGCCACCTGAAAATAGCCATTATCAGCCCGACTCTTGTATCTTCTTAGTGTTCTTAGCTGAAACAGACACTGCAAAATAAACGGTTCTGCTGACCTGCTCTGGTCAGCAGACGTCTTCCCGAGTCTTTCAGAGTGGTGTAGGGGCTAGGATGTATATCGCTTACGATGTTGACACGACGCGCACGAGCCCACGTATCGCTGTGGATAAGCCGGCCCAAAGGCAGCAGATCTTGATGTGGTCATTATACGGAGTTTAAATTTATCCACACAAATAGAAGTGCAAATTTTCCAGTGACAGAAACATACACATTTGATGTGGGATCCATCTGGACCTTGCTGCACATGATCCGTGTATCATTTTACCGTTCGCGGAACCCAGCAGAGACACAATAAGTTTATTAGTATTCATCTCCTCTTATATTCGCAGGCTTTTTGATGGGCTCCTGCTAAATTTACCACGTAGCATGGTAGGTTTAGCAAAGGCCATGTTGAGACTGCTGATTGGGAATTTTCTTGCTTTTCCCGTCTGACAGGCAGCTTGTTGGGTGGTAATAAATTGGCCCCGTATCTGCATGGTAATCTGCAAATGTCGTCGAAAGACGATTGTCTTGCGTGTGGAGAGAGTGAACAAAACATTCATTTGATGTTCGGCGCAAGAAAATAAATCGGTGAATGGTAGTCTGGTGGCGCTGCGTTAGAGTGCCTCGAGCGTGCAGCGGAGGCGAACGAGCGCATCAAGTCACGTCACACGTGAGGCATGAGCGCTATCTGGCAGTTTTCTTGTAAAACGAAACGCGCTGCTCTCAGACGGGCGTGCGTGCCCGTCTCAGATATTATAAGGTGTAGAAAGCAAGGCGACGGGTATAGGTGCCCCCACCGTTTCGTCTTAGCAAAGCGTTGGAAACACTCGCCTTTTCGTGCAAGCTTTGCATGGTCAGCGCCGCGTGATAAATCCTACGGTCCTTAGAATTACTTATGTATGCCTTTTCTAGTAAAAGACGCACATACAGAATATATTTGTGTTGTTATGGTGCCTCAGATATGCGCAATAATTTCTTTCTAATTGACAACCGCAGAGGTATGAACGCTGAAGCTTGAGCAACATTAGTGGGCGCTGCGGATGGGGTTGGTCGTTTGGCGCATCGACTGGTGCCGTTCAATGTACCCAGTACCGTTAAGGGTGGACAAACAGACGAATGTACAGACAGACAGACAGACAGACAGACAGACAGACAGACAGACAGACGGACCAAAATTTTTGCGTTGAAGATCCCCAAGAAAGACTATCGTCTTTAATAACACTCAACAGTTGAGCACAACGATTGGCGGCATGATGTTCTTGCGAAGCTTACTACAGGGCTATAGGGCTATAGGGCTATAGCTATAGCTATAGCTTACTACAGGGCTATAGCTTACTACAGGGCTACAGGGCTATAGGGTTGAGCTATTGGCCTCGAGATCGAACAGAGTCGGCATCTAGCGGCGAGCGGACGAAACTCTGTGTTGTGAATGGCTCCTTGAGTCGTCTGCTAGCTACACTGTTTTCCCTTGTGAACGAACGTCATGTGCATGCTCAGACGGCAGCTTATTTCATGGCCTTAGTTAATTATTAACGCTTGCACGTATGACTGCGCGATGTACGCAAGCACTTCACCTACCGAAGCTTTTATGCACTCTAACTACGTAGTTAGTGCACGGGTGTGTCGGTATGGTGGTTGGTGTAATAATCGTACCATTCATTCAGCAAAATAGTTTCATTGGGGCTTGTCACTTGGTGGTTAAAGGCATCACAAAGTGCTTATGGCGGCGTTCTAAACGAATAAAGTACCAAATCTTGAGGTCGGAAGATGGAATTCAAGTGGTACCATCGCTTGAAATTTTGGTGATTTCGACATCCTTGTGACAACACAAAGCACAAACTAACATCGAAAAAAGCCGGTATGTGGTAATAATGACATGTAACAATATACTTTAATAACAGTGCACGTATCTATTCAAACACAAAAGTAGAGTGCACGAAGTTCTACTTCAAATAATTACGCCGCAACACAGCCTCTCTTTTTTTTGTTCAAGTCACTGGAGCATCAAGTAACTACCTCATTGGCTCGGTTGTGAAACAAGCAGAAGACATGTTGTAGTACAAGCAGAAGACAAGCTAAGCACGTAAAAATGCAAAAAGCAGAAGACAAGCTAAGCACGTAAAAATGCAAAAGTAAACACAAAAATTGTGTACCCTAAAGCTTCTCCTTCACGAGTTGAACGCAATAGCGATATCTTGTTTCTAGTGCCTACTTTAAACATATAATGCATGAAACCTTTCCGAACTTGCTATGCACCACTACTAGCCTTACGAAATAAGTGCAGAAGCGTGTGTTGCTTTTGTGATGGGTGACTGGCTTTAAAGAACGAACCCATTAAGAAAATCACATGCTTTAACGCCCTTTGGTAATGGGCGCGTGTACCACGAATCATTGCTGCAATATTTGATGTTGCATCGTGAAGCATGTTTAAAGGAGGCGCGTGTGTTTCTAAAGCATGAAAGCTACTTTCACCGCATTTCCAAGCAGAGAAAGTTCTTTTCACTTTATTCCCAAGCAGAAGAGTATAGCCATGTGGTAAAACATCCACTTGCCCCGAAAACGTCTCAGGTTCGGTCCCCACTAGGATTTGGTCCCCCCTCTGACCCATTGCATCTTTCTTGATTTTTCAGTCGTGCATAATATAATAATTTTTCGCTCACAAGCAACGACGCTGATGCCGACACCGACGCCGAAATTTCTTTGAAACGAGCTGTTTAACGCTATTGCGTTGAAAAACAGAGCAATGAAAGTGCGGCTGTGACTGAAGGCCGGCTTTTCATTGGTTGGTAGATTGCGCTTCACTAGCACGTAATAGGGACGGTAGGCCGACTTTATGCACTAATGTGGCATTGGGATGAACAGGACGTGGCTGCAGAACCACAGTGACAGTCGGTCAAAGATTTCTTTCTTGAGCAGATTGTCATAAGACGTTCTTGTGTAGGAATACTTGTTGTTATGTCTGTTGACGAGCAGCTTGATCAGAGGCTTAGTCAAAGTGCTTATCAGTAGGTTTCTTCCTTCTAGTTCGTGATGAGTGGAACTCTGCAAATTGGTTCGTGCGGGCTCCCCTTCTTCTGCAGGGCGGCTTCTAAGCTTTCCATGAGTGCCTGGATGAGGTAGTACTTGGCTTCGGCCAATAACTATGGAATCTCTCTCGTGGATTTGGGTAGCGGCACCGAGCAGCCGTTTAGAAAATTCAGGATTGTGCCGAAGTGTTGCCCGCATCTGTCTATGAGTATCCCACCTTTGGAGTCGGTGAGCACATTCATATATAACCACTACGCTTGAGTGAACGTGCTTTATTCACCGACAATCAGCTTATACAGCTGTCTTAGAAGTGCTGCTGTGTACATTTGGATATGCACCACCGACCACCCTCAATAACGCGGCGACAGTGCTGGCATCTGTCTCTCAATCTCGCTGCGAATACGATAGCGAGGTTAGCCCACTGATTTGTCTGATGTTCGCGCATCTGAATTAAGACTACATTGTGCATCAATTTGCAACACTGTAAATCAGCTTCAAAAACTGGGGTGAAATCCAGTAATATGAATGAAAAAGAGCAATCAAGTGAATGAGATTATATACCTATACCTGTCTTTTTATCCATTACTGAAGCATCCTCATACACATAACAAATGCATGCACATATACCACATACAACTCTTATAAGAGAGAAACATTGGCGGGACAACGCGCAAACGTACAGTTAACGAAAGTCGTGGCCAGATAAACTATAAAATTTTCATGGATTGAGATATCATCATCAGCCTGACTACGCCACTGCAGGACAAAAGTCTCTCTGATGTTGCGCTTGAGAACTGGGTCTTGTGCTTACTGTTGCCACTTTATACCTGCAAATTTACTAATCTCATCCGCCCACCTAACTTTCTGTCTCCGCCTCACCCGCTTGCCTTCACTTGTAGTCCGGTCTGTGATCTTTAATGACCAGCGGTTATTTTGCGTTGGCGTTACGTGCCCTGCCCATAACCATTTCTTCTTTTTGATTTTGAATATGATGTTTCAACCTCCATTAAACAGATGAATGGCAAAAAGTTTGTAACAGTGCGCAAAAAAAAAACATTGCCACTTTGGTCTGCAAAGCTACGTAGTAAAGAGGCTACAGAAGATAATAAGTGCCCAAGAAAGTTAGTAACAGCTCCTTTTACTAACTCTATGATTCGGTTACAGTGGATCCACAGTGGATCCATACTGGACCACAGCCACCTTAATTATTCATAAAGAAAGCGACAGAATCCCAATAAAGCCGGATGTAAAGCAGGGAGACACGATCTCTCCAACGCTATTCACCACGTGTTTACAGGAGGTTTTCAGGACCCTAGATTGGGAAGACTTAGGAATGACAGTTTATGGAGAGTATCTTAGTAACCCGCGATAGGCTGATGACATTGCTGATGACATTGAGTAACTTAGGGGACGCATTACAGCTCATGATTAGTGAAGTGGACACGGAAAGCTGAAGAGTAGGTCCGAAGGTTAATATGCACAAAACCAAAATAATTCACATAATAATGTGCAACAGTCTAGGCAGGAAAAAAGAATTTGTGACACGTGGAGGGACGCTGAAAATTGTAAAGAAATATATATACTGTGAGCGCGACAAGCGAATGACTCTTTATTCTTTTTGTAATCATCATCACCTGTACATCTTCATCTAAAAATATCATCACCAGCGTGATTTAGCTCGAGCCCGGCCGAATAAACCGGTTCCTCACAAGTGGTGGACTGTGCTTTTCGTTCCCTCAAGTCCTTTCGCCCGTTCTCGCTGGAGCTCCGCTCGGGTCGTCGCATACAACCCTCTGCCATGGCGGCCCAAGAAAACCCTGGCCCATCCAACGTCGCCGTCTTACTGCAGCCACCGCCACCCGCTCCGCCCAACAACACTCGCCTGCGTGATCCACCTGTGTTTTCCGGTCTCCGAGGCGATGATGTCGAAGACTGGATCAAGAACTACGACCTCGTCAGCGATTTGAACAGGTGGGACAATCCACAGAAGTTGCGCAGCGTTCCATTTTACTTGTCCGATGTTGCGAAAACTTAGTTCTGGAACCACCACCCGGATCTTCCTGACTGGGACACTTTCGAGCAGCAAATTCGTCAGATATTTGGTGCCCCTGCAGTTCGCACTGAGGCAGCAAAAAAGAAACTCGCTCAACGCACGCAGCTGCCGGGTTAATCTTACACCTCTTATATTGAGGATGTCCTTGCACTGTGCAAGCGCGTTAACACCAGCATGTCTCAGAATGACCAAATACGCCACATTATTAAAGGCATTAACGCCGTCGCCTTTAACGCCCTCGCCACGCAAAATCTTGCCACCACCCAGGACGTGATAACCATCTGTCAGCGACTTGACGAGCTTCAGTCTCTTCGCCTTTGCTACGATGCCACCGACGTTCGTTTGCCTGCACCCCTCGACTTGCGTGCGCTTATTCGCGACATCGTTCGTGAAGAGCTGCATGGGCGCTGCTCTTCCTGTGCTGCGGAAGTTACTTTACCTCCTGAAAAAGATAGCTTGCGAGACCTGATTAAACAAGAGATCACCTCCGCATCGCGTGCGACGTGTTCCAAGAGTCCCTGCGTGCGCCAGAGGCGCACGTACGCCGAAGTTGCCGCACTCTCTGCCACACCCACCGTTTCTGTGCCTACGACAGCAGACCATACGCCTGTGGCTTCGTTATCACCGCCAGTGCGTGCACCACGTTACTACACACCTCAGCGCCCACCTCGACCAATCTGTTACTACTGCGGCTATCGAGGACATATCGCTCGGTTTTGTCGAAGGCGCCAACAAGACGAGCAACGCGGCTATGCTCCCGAAGAACATCGAAGCTTCCGTCCGACCATGAACTACTTACGGCCACCCTCCCGATCGTCCTATTACCGTTCACCGTCACCTACTTACCATACGGACATGCCTGGGAATTCCCGTACGTCTCGCCGCAGGTCGCCTTCGCCAGGTCGTCATTCAGTGTCGCCTCTACGGCCCGCCTCCCATTCCACGAACGCCCACGCGGAAAACTCCCCAACGCAGTTTTAGGAGGGGAAACTGCATCCCTTGGTCAGCTAACAATTCCTCCAGAGCGGCCATCGAATTTGATAGTAGTGTTTGTTGAAGGTGTACGTGTTGAGGCTCTTGTAGACACTGGCACTGCCGTTTCGATTATTCGTGCTGACTTTTGTTCCCGCCTTCGAAAAGTCACCACACCCTATGGCGGCCCACCTCTACGTGCGGCGACCAACGCTCTCATTCGTCCACTTGCACAGTGTACCGTTCGTGTCTGCATAGAAGGCATTCGTCATCACATTGTTTTCGCAGTATTTCGTGAGTGCACCCATGCTCTCATTCTTGGGTGGGATTTCTTGTCTTCTGCGTCCGCTTTCATATCATGTCATCAGCGCCTCCTGCATCTAAATGCCACTGACTCTTCTCCGCTTGAACAAGATGGACGCATCCGCCTTGTCACCAAGTCAGATTATGTCATCATCATCATCATCATCATCAGCCTGACTACGTCCACTGCAGGACAAAGGCCTCTCCCATGTTCCACCAGTTAACCCGGTCCTGTGCTTGCTGCTGCCAATTTATACCCGCAAACTTCTTAATCTCATCTGCCCATCTAACCTTCTGTCTCCCCCTAACCCGCTTCCCTTCTCTGGGAATCCAGTCAGTTACCCTTAATGACCAGCGGTTATCCTGTCTACGCGCTACATGCCCTGCCCATGACCATTTTTTCTTCTTGATTTCAGCTATGATATCGTTAACCCCCGTTTGTTCCCTAATCCATTCTGCTCTCTTCTTGTCTCTTAAGGTTACACCTACCATTTTTCTTTCCATTGCTCGCTGCGTCGTCCTCAATTTAAGCTGAACCCTCTTGGTGTGAGCATGCGTGCGTGCGACTGATGGGTCGTCCGATGAGATGTGCACGATGGTTGTATGATGTAAGGATCATGATTGAGGGAACTGTGAAAGAGCTTGTGGAAGAGAGAGACTGGTGATGCGGCGGCGCACGCGAAGATTAGTCACATCAATTACACATGTTAGGGATTATATACTTATATCAGTATGAAGAATGAATGAACCTGGTGGCACGATTTTGAACAGATTCTAGCCTGTTAATTAAGTATGCCTGGTGCAGGTTCCCAATGGGTGCTGCGTATTCTAGTTTGGATGTTTAAAAAATACACCACCTACTTTCCCTCCTGTTTGTAACTGCTTTCTTGTTGTATGGCTCATTCATAGGTTTTCAGGAACAGGCGTACACCTCTATTGTCCGCAACCCTTTCTGGTAGCCGTACGCGGTGACCGTCTGCTGGCTCCAAAGCTTTAAGCTCTTTCACTTGTTCGTGTCTGAAGTGGCCGCCCCTTTTGCAGCACACCGCTCAAACTTGAAGCTTTTTCTTTTTTTTCTTTTTTTCCCCACTCTCTGAGAACATTTTTGAATCGCTACCACTTGACTTGGAGTGAAGCGAGGACTGCACTCTTCTGCTTTACAGTATTTTGCTTTTCAGACAGCGATCATCAACAGGGACACGCGCCACCACCATGAGATGACCTCACCACTAACCCCTCTAAAACTAACACGCTAAGGATGACATGGCGCCTTTGAAAAAGATAGGTTCTCCTGTTGAAACGTCGGCCAGCTAGTCTGAGGCACTTCATCTATTCATCTTATGTTGGGGAACTGAAGAACAAGAGGAGAATACAAAAGAATGAACGCTTTTTGTTACTTTCTCTGCTGATAAAGCCGGCCCTTTTTTCACCTACAGGCTAGGGGTGAGGGAGATACCAGCTTTATGCACTGTCCTTTCTTTTCTACTTATCTCGTTTTCTTCCTTCACGTAGCAGTTTGCTTTCGACTTGCTTGGAGTCTTGGTGTCAGTAGATTTTTTATCATTTTGCTTTCCTTTGTTCGCCTGAATGCCCCCATCAAGACTCTAGTGGTTGTTGCGCAGAATTGCCGTCGCTGTGAGAGTTTGTCTTAACAGAAGAAGCGTGTTACACGGTTCGTATTAAGCAGATTTTTCTTCCATTGAGTCTATGGGAAACCAAAAAAAAACATTCCCGAGTTGTTCATCTTAAGCAAGAATTTGTTTTAGCAGAATTCATCTTAAAGGGAGTTTACTGTAATTCAAGTTTCGCGTTGTCTTGTTAAATTTTCTGTGACTCTGTAGTTAAACATGAAATTTTCAATAGCTTGGCCGTCATTATATAAAATGCATAAATAATAACAATATAGTGAAACTTTGTGCACAGCAAGTTCACCACCAGCAAGCCCATCCCTACAATCTTTGATTAATAAAAACTACAGACACTATTAAAGCCAAATCCAGGCCTCTTCAGCATGTATGAAAAAGCATGCATGTGATGAATTATATTCAGCCGCATAATCCCTTTTAACTCGTCACCGAGGTGTTATTTTTCAGTATTGTTTCCTTAATGTTGTTTAACTAGGTACTGCACAGACCTCGAACGCTTCGGAAAATCGCTGCTACCACTGCTAACCGATTCGGTATGTATTACAGAAACTTGTAGAAAAGCCCGTTATTACTGCTAACTAACAGCTATCTTCATGGCTATTAAGCAAATGGAGGACAAGGGAACACTTCAACGTGAGAAGTTGTGACAAGCCAAGTGTCTTATCAGGTAGACAGCCTAATGCAAACTGATAAACTTGCATTGTAGCAGTGTGCGAAATGCATGCCTCAGCAATGGTTGTCTCTCAGTAACAGCCATTGAAGGCGAAGCTATTTCACGCTGCACATGCTGGAAGTCATTATGCTGCTGGAAATTAAACAAAGTAAAGAATAGCCTGAGTATAACTCGCAATGTTTGCGTAGAATCGATTGCATCATTGATTACTGTGCTGTCCCATGATGGGAATCGGTGCCGAGATTTTTGTGCACTTGTAGTAATTTTTAGTCGTTTCTTAACTTATTAATTGGGAAAGAAAGTACAACCCGCTTTTTGGAAAGTGAACCGCTTTTTGAATGTGATTGTTCTTCGAAACAACTGACAAAACCAGTCGCTCCTCCGAAAGTGACCATCTGAAAATGCCCTTTTTACTTCTAGGCACTTTGACGTCTGGACTAACTTTGACAAACAACTGATGCAAATATTTGGTTGGAACAACATACAATCACTTTCCAAACTGAATTGCAGGTGTACCTGCTTGCAGGTTTGCATCAGTGGTTAAACACTTGTTGGCCCTGAGAAATACAGTAAAGCCATGATGTAGGAAATTATCAGTTAGGTTTGCCTTTAATTTACAGTCATAGTATATATTCATTCGTAGCAGATGTATATTATTAGATGTGTACGATATTATTTATATAAACATATTCATTATATATGCCCTAAAGATGATATGTTTTGCCCCACCGTGATGGTCTAGTGGCCAAGGTACTCGGCTGCTGACCCGCAGGTACCGGGATTGAATTTCGGCTGTGGTGGCTGCATTTTCGATGGAGGCGATAATGCTGTAGGTCCGTGTGCTCAGATTTGGGTGCACATTAAGAACCCAAGGTGGTCAAAATTTCCAGAGCCTTCCACTACGACGTCTTTCATAACCATATGGTGGTTTTGGGACGTTAAACTCCACATATATATCAAAGATTATATGTTTATAGTGAACTTTAGGATCAAAAAAAAATTTTTCATCTCAGATGTGACTTCATAACAGTGAGGCTTGACCATACTGATCATCTCTCTTGAGTGAGCCTTGTTTCTGCTATGCTACATGCCTGGTACCTCCAGGTTGTGTATGGTGCACATGTTACTGCTGTAACGCAACCCTCATAACAGAAGCCTGGCAAGTGCAGAGCTTTCAAGAAAAGAGACTCAAGCTGTACAAATGATGCTTTAAGTGATGTAAATTGCATTCAAGGTTCATATCTTTAATATGTGACCACAATGCAACTTCGCATTCAGGGTTGTTCAAGTCAGAAATGTGTTCATGCAGGAAATCGACTTCAAGTCAGCATTGACCAGCTCGCTGGAGGAGTGGCACTATATCGCCGTCTTGTACATGAGTCGCTGCGTGGAGTCCTTTGCTGAGAACATTGCGGTTCTCCTGCAAGCGGTAGTAACACTGTCAAGTTTAGCCTTATGGGGATCCTGAAACGCTTTTCAAAGTTATCATATAATGACCTGTGCATTCGTTTATTGTCTCACTAATCAATTACGGCAGTAATTTCCCTAATTTATGAAGAATGAGCGGTGTTGCAGGGATTTGTCGTACGTTCTAAGCACTTTCTCTCTTTTCTAGCCCTGAACGTTTACTGTATTTACTCGCATAATTTGTGCACTCTTTTTTACGATTTTTCTCGGGGGTGCGCAAATTACGCGGAGATTTATTGAGCGCATACGAAATATTGTGTCGCAGTCCTAACGGGCGCAGTATATACATTAAAAAAGAAATAAATTGGTGCACAAACTAAGTGTAAATGATAATTTTTTAAAAATTAGCACATACTTTAACCAATCAGATTCGGTCACGCACAGTCTAGCAGCTTTAATCGAGTAGTCTGATTAGGAATCATCGTCGCGGCCGGTGCCACCACCATTCCAAAGCGCATCGTTCTCGGTTCCGTTGAGCGTGTTCTAACGCCCCATTTTCTTGAAGCTTTTTCAACAATGCTAGGAGAAACTAGGTTCCACGACCCAGGGATACCAGAGAAACTAAGCATCCACACACAATTGAAAAGGCTTCCTACAATGGCAGGAAACTTGCATTAGCAAGCGCGCACTCTTCTGTTTTCTTGCATACCGATCGCACCGGTTAGTCATCTCAAAGTACGTCCTCTTGAAGTGCTTTGCGTCAACATGCTTCCCGTTTTCTTCAAGGAAATTCGCAGCAGCGAGCTTCAATTTCGCCTTATATATAATTATCGTAACACATCACATGAAAACCATCAAAATGCGTCGGCCGGATGGCAAAACCTAAACTTCTGAAATCGACCAAGCGTACGTTGCAGCGCGGATGAAGAGAATGAGTGCAGCAGCTGGCGCGACAGTCCCTCGCATGCCTCGGATGCAGAAAGTCGACCATGCCTCGCGTGCATTCTCGCCATTATCGCAGTGTAATAGGGGGAGGCAAACTCACGAGGAGTCTCGGTGACCCTTCAACAGGTTTGTGTTCGGGTGTGGTTTTCTAAGGACCCTAGTTTGGGAGAAGTTCTCGGATGAAGGGACTTCGCACTCACAGCCTGTTGGACTGTGCTCGTCTGCTCGGTGAAGCGCGCACCCGGCCGAAGCATCGAAAAGTCCAAATGTGCGCGTGCCGGCTCGGGCGGGACAGGGAGCGCAAAATATGTGAGTGAATATTTTTTCTCAGCAGAGCTGGCAAAGTATTAGGGGTGCACAAATTATGCGAGGGCACAATGCGTAAATATGGTACTTTTGCTAAGCTTCTTTACTCAAAATATTTATGTTGATAGATTTTACATTGTTTTTTATTGTAAGATGAAGACAAATGCGAGATATCAAAATTCTGACTTTTTCTGTTTTTGCAGGCCTTAAACGAGGCTTCAGTCAAAGTGACAACGGAGAACTCGCGGGACAAAAGTGACGTCGAGAAGTGAGAAACTTTCTTGCCTTTATGCCTAAACCTTAACGGTGTGACACGTTCAGCTGAGGGGATTTTTGAGTAGTGTTCAAGTTTTTAAAGACTTACGTGTATGTGTAGATGCGGCACCAGTTTCAATGTTTCAATATATGCAGTTTGTATAAATTTTGGAATACAGGTTGCATGCTGCGCAAAGCAGTAATGCAGTTCTTTTACCGACAAACTTGATGCTTTTAGATAGCATGTGAGGGTTTACTTCAGCTGCCAGCACGTAAAAAGAGCTCGTGCTATGTGACGTCACCTGGCAAGAAAGAGTCTTCGACACTTGAAGTCAGATTATGTACTTCGGCCATACATCGAAGAAATTATAAGTGTTAATTGCACCGACATTGTGGATGGCGACGTACTAATTCTCCCTTATGGTCACACCCTACGTAGGAACATTGTGATCACACCGGGGCTTATTCGCTTCTTCGATGGGTGTACGTACCTAACCGCCATAAATCAAACGCCCGAGAGTGTACTGCTCCCCTGTGGCTCAACAGTATCTTGCGCGGTCGATAGTGAGCCTGTTGCGATTGTTACTCTTCCGAACAACAACCACAACGATGTTCCGAAGTCGCAATCATTGCCATTCAATGCCTCTGCCACACCTGTGTCCGCAACAATAAGCAATGACTTAACACCTGATCAAACTGAATATTTGCTCGCCCTGTTAAATAGACACCGTTCTCTATTTGACGTGAACTCGCCCGCCTTCAGCATGACTACCACCGCTACTCACAGCATCCAGACTGATGGCTCTCGTATTGTACATCGGCGTCCATATCGCGTGTCTCAGGCAGAACGCAAGATCATCGAGGAAAACTTCTCAGACATGCTACGACGCAACATAATACGTCCTTCCTCGAGTCCCTGGTCATCCCCAGTTGTTCTCGTTCAAAAGAAAGATGGGACAGTGCGTTTCTGCGTCGATTACCGTGCGCTAAACAAAATAACGCGCAAGGATGTTTATCCCCTCCCTCGGATCAACGATTCACTGGATTCATTACAGGGCGCAGAGTATTTTTCCAGCCTCAACCTTTGGTCAGGCTACTGGCAGATACCAATGTCAGAGTCTGACAAAGAGAAGACCGCCTTTTCAACGCCAGATGGGTTGTACGAGTTCAATGTGATGCCTTTTGGACTCAGTAATGCGCCCGCCACCTTCGAACGCATGATAGACGGCGTATTGCGTGGTTTGAAATGAAAAACATGTCTGTGCTATCTCGATGACATAGTAGTGTTTTCATCCACGTTCTCGCAGCATCTACAACGTCTTGACGAAGTCCTCACATGCCTTGCGAAAGACGGTCTACAGCTTAACACCAAGAAATGTACCTTTGCTAGCAAGACAATCAAGGTTCTCGGCCACCTTGTCAGCAAAGAAGGAATTCGGCCCGACCCCGAGAAGCTTGCTGCTGTCCTCGATTTTCCTCGTCCACTACGTCAAAAGGACCTGCGCAGCTTTCTTGGGTTATCTTCTTATTTGCGGCGCTTCATACGTGGTTTCACGGAACTTGCGTCTCCTCTCCATGAACTCCTCGCAAAGAACGTCCCCTTCATTTGGTCCGGAGACTGCGAAAGCGCTTTCATGGCATTGAAGCAAGCCCTCACGTCGGATCCGGTACTGTGACACTTCGATTCCACCGCACCCACCATCCTTCACACCGACGCAAGTAGTCATGGTCTTGGTGCGGTACTCTTGCAGCGTGACAAAACTCACGCGAACGCGTCGTTGCTTACGCAAGTCGTGCTCTTACCGCTCCAGAAAAGAACTACACTATCACCGAGCAGGAGTGCCTTGCTGTTGTTTGGGCAGTGCAAAGATTCCGACCATATCTTCACGGCCGTCATTTTACCGTCGTGACCGACCATAACGCCCTATGCTGGGATTCATCGCTGAAAAACTTATCGGGTCGCCTTGGTCGCTGGGCGCTTCGCTTGCAGGAGTATGATTTCGATGTCGCCTACAGATCTGGGAAAAAGCATCAAGATGCTGATGCTCTATCGCGCTGTCCTTTGCCCAGCGGAAGCAATTCACCATCGATACTCCAAAACGACAGCACCTCTCCAATCGCAGCGCTAAGTTCATCACCTGCCCCCTATCCGTCCCTGTTTCACAACAACGTGTCGACCCATACTGCCACACCACTGTTGACCGCTTGACCGGCTCTACTACTCCTCCAAACGCGAAACTCCGTCGACAACTTAAACAACTTAAGCTTGTTGGTGATGCTTTATGTCGCTACATTTACCACATCGATGGCAACAAGTGGGTACCCGTCATCCCACGTTCTCTGCAACGTGAAGTTCTGGAATCATCTAGGCTACCACAAGACTTACGACAAAATACGAAGTCGTTGTTTTTGGCCTGGCCTCTCTTCAGCCGTCGCTAAGTACGTCGCCTTTTGTGTCCATTGCCAACGGCGAAAACGATCAACAACTGCTCCGGTTGGCTTAATGCAACCTCTTCCTTGTCCCTCCTCGCCTTTTGAAGTCGTTGGAATCGACTTGTATGGTCCTCTTCCTATATCATCCAATGGGAATCGCTGGATTGTCACGGCCATCGACCACCTTACCCGCTACGCAGAAACAGCTTCTATACCATCTGGGACTGCCACTGAGATCGCCGATTTCTTTCTTCGCCACATCTTTTTGCGTCATGGAGCTCCACGCATTCTCCTCAGTGATCGTGGAAAAGTCTTTTTATCTTTCATTGTCGAGCAAGTTCTGCGTGCCTCGAACATTGTTCACAAGACCACTTCTAGCTACCACCCGCAGACCAACGAATTGACTGAACGGTTTCATCGGACCCTATCGGACATGATCTCCATGTACAGTTCGTGTGGTTCCAACCACACGAACTGGGATGCAATTCTGCCCTTCGTGACATTCGCCTATAATACGGCTGCTCAACGCACTACCGGCTTTTCTCCATTTTTTCTCGTCCATGGTCGCTCGCCGAGTTTTGCTCTGGATGTCTCTTTCCTTTCGGCGCCTGCACCCTCAACGGCTCCTTTCTCTGAAGAATTCCTATCTCGTCTCGCACACTGCCGTCACCAGGCCCGTGTTAACACCGGCTTCTCTCAAGACACTCGAAAATCTCGCTACGACTCGTCTCGCCGTGTTGTGAGTTTTTCCCCTGGTGACGAAGTTCTTCTAAGGACTCCATTACGCGTCCCCGGCCTATGTGACAAATTCATCAGTCGCTTCATTGGGCCATACACGGTGGTCGAACAGACATCTCCTGTCAATTACCGCGTTTCTTCTCTTAGCGCTAGCTCTGATCATCGTTGCCGAGGAACAGAGATAGTGCACGTATCTCGTTTAAAGCCTTATGCGCGACGCATTTCATTATACTGTCAAGCGACCAGGCGGCCGCTTTCTCCGCGCGGGGGAATTAGTGTGAGCGCGACAAGCGAATGACTCTTTATTCTCTTTGTAATCATCATTACCTGTACATCTTCTTCATCTAAAAATATCATCACCAGCGTGATTTAGCTCAAGCCTGGCCGAATAAACTGGTTCCTCACAATACTTTGGACAGGTAGTAACCGTGGAGCCGAACAATGAGAGTGAAATAACTGGAAGAATAAGATTGATTTGGATCACATTCGGCAAGCATTCTCAAATTATGAATGGTAATCTGCCACTGACCCTCAAGAGGTACGTATATAGCAGCTGAATCTTGCCAGTACTTACCTACGGAGCAGAAACCTGAAGGCTTACAAAAAGGGTTCAGCTTAAATTGAGACGGTGCAGTTGGCGATGGAAAGGAAAATGATAGGTGCAACCTTAAGACACAAGAAGAGAGCAGAGTGGGTCAGAGACAGAACCGGGATTCAGGATATCAAAGCGGAAACCAAGAAGAAGAAATAGACATGGGCCGGTCACTGTGACATAGCACGTAGGTAGGATGACTGCTGGTCCTTAAGGGCATCTGAATGAATTTATAGAGAAGGGAAGCGGGTGAGGGGGAGACAAAAATTAAGTACGCAGATGAGATTACGAAGTTCGCTGGTATAAACTGGTAGCAGCAAGCACGGAACCGAGTTGACTGGCGAAACGTGAGGGAGGCCCTTGCCGTGCAGTGGGCGCAGTCATGCTGATGATGACAGTGATGCTAACGATCTCCTTAACCCCCGTTTTTTCCTTGATACGCTCTGCTCTCTTCTTGTGCTTTAAGGTTACACCTATTATTTTTCTTTCCATTGCTCACTGTGTCGTCATCAACTTAAGTTGAACCCTCCCTGTAATCTTCCAGGTTTCTGCTCCATAGATGAGTACCGGTAACATGCAGCAGTCATATACCATCCTCTTGAGGGATAATGATCATCGACGAGTCATGGTATGAGAATGCTTGCCAATGTGCTCTACCCGATTCTTATTCAAGTTACTTCAATCTCGGGGTTCCGCTCCACGGTTACTATACCTGTCCTAAATAGACGTATTCTTACAATTTCAAGTGCGCTGGTTCCTACTTCGAAGCGCTGTTATATTCTTAGTTTGTTGCACATCACTTTTGTTGTCTGCAGATTACATTAGAACCTGCCTTTCGACTCTCCTTGTCTAGTTAAGTAAACATGAATTGCGATTCGTCCCCTGAGTTACTCAGCAATGCAATGACATCGATGAATTAATGACATGTGGTTAGTCGCTGGTCCGGACCAGACCGATGAGATGTAAAACGCAATACCTTGTCTCCTAGTAGCCTCCATGGCCTGCTAGATAGCCCAGGTTTGATCTTCTAAAACAATGCGGAGCAGCGTTGTACACCATCGCTTCCGGAGAGGATCTGAGGAGTCTGTTTGCTGCTTCAGACACCTCCATAGCATGTGGCTTAAGGATGCCGCTTCTATTTCACAGGCTCGACATATCAAGTCTGAGTACATTTATGGGAACATTCTTTGTAGCTGAGTAGGGTAGAGAAAAGATTTGGTTTGTAATTTGTGCCAATCTCTCACCTGTTTTAAAATTAATTTTGTGTGAGGTTGGAAGAAAAATTCACCACAAGCCACTATGATATTTGATGTGTTCTGCATAGCTTGCGATTTTTTTCTTTTAATAAAGGTTTGGTATTGGCAGCAACCTCTCCCAAACACGGTTCCCCTTGGGCTGCGCGTAGGTTCATTGATGCGAGAGTGCATGAACCATCTCGTCCGGGCTGTATGTGGCTGTGTTTGTGCGTGCCATGAACCAGATTAGATACTAATGTTCCTCCAAACCAATCAGTTCCTGGATTCTCACTAGAATATTTAGCGTGGTCTGAAAATGCGTCCGCACGCAAGATTCGTTATCGCGACCATTGAGTCGCTCAAAATGAAGCTATCTTTTGTAGAAGTGAGGGTAATGGCGATGGCCACTTCTCCAGCTTCCTTAATTCGTGTCGTAAAGACAGTACATTCATTAACCCAGTTTCCGGTCGCTTCTACAACCGCTGCAACATGCGCTCCCGTCTTGGAGTACGGGCTCGCATCTACAAACAGTCTTCGCTAGTCCCGTGTGCGTTGAGCAGCACTTTTGTTTTGTGGCGTCAGCGTTCTCCATTTGGGGTGGGGTTCGTATTTCTAGGAAGCGGGTTTATCGCAGTTTTGGAGTAGATGTGAGTAGAAATGTCGCAATTCTCTCCGTGCAGAACGTGGTACTTTATACTCAACTTCGCTAATATGTTCCTGCCAGTTTTCGTTGCTGACAGCCTTTCTTATTGCGAGACGCGGCAGGCTTCGGCAACCTCCTCTATGTTGTTGTGAACGTGTAGCTTCGGGAGTAGTTCCATGCTTCCATATTGTGAAACGGCTAAGGCCTGTTTGTCCACTTTCGCAATCAGGGCGTTAACTTTGTTGCTCGTCGTTATGTACCAATTGTGGAAAGCCGATACGTATGCAACATGGCTAATTACAAACGCCTGTATTAGGCGCATGACACTGGTGTCCCCCATGTCTCGGTGTCTGTTTGTAACCCTTCGCACTAACCTCATAGCGTTGGCGACCTTGGTCTGTAGCTTCTGGCCAGTTTTTACATTGGTTCCCTTGAACTCAATGATCAGTCAGAGGACACGTATTGCTGAACCATGGGCATGATTTTGGCATCGGCCCTGCTGACTCTAATATCCTTGTACACACGACTCGCTGTGCGCAATTTTAAGGCCTGCCTCTAAGCGCGGGTGTATACAAAAAATTCCGCCATATCCACGAAGTGAATGATGATGAGTGGGCGAAGCTCCGGAGGTAAACCTGGTAAACCATGAATCCTCTGTACAATTTGCCCACTCGATTTTATTACATCGCTCCCCCTAGCGTACGTCGCCGCACTAAATCGAACGATTGCCTTCAACCAATGACACGCGCCATATGTGACATCATTCCTATTTTATAAGATCTCGCGTCTTTCATCAACTACAAGTACCGCTTTCTAGTTTATAACATCTTGCAACTTTTCATCATCAGCTACAAGTACCACCATCTAGTAAACACTACAAGAACTAAACGAGAGGTGGCTACATACAGGAGACGGTACCGCCATCTAGTGAACACTGCAAGAACTAAACTAGAGGTGGCTACATACAGGGGACGGTACCGCCATCTAGTGAACACTGCAAGAACTAAACTAGAGGTGGCTACATACAGGCTACAGGGGACGCACAGCCCACGCCCTAAGAAGCTTCGCCCCTAAAAGAGCTCTCATTTTTCTGGCGAACATTGAAGTCCCGTACCTTTTAGGTATCTCCCCACCGTTGCTACGGCTTTTTGAAGCATCTGCTCTATGCAGCCGTCTCTGCCGTCGGCCACTGTAAAGGGTAGGAAGTTTGATGATGGCATCCCACCTTTGCCACCAGTCGTTAAGGGCTCGAGGTCGATGGCAGGAACGGCAGGCTTCTTTAAGGTAGCTGGCTGCCTGCCGTCGTCCGCATAGCCGATCTTCGCCAGTGAGGGGACGCGTTAAGAGAGGCAGAACGAATATTTATTTACATTATAGAAGAAAGATAGGAACTGTACAGGGATCCAGAAGATCCCGCAATATGTACAACAGAGATTCAGTTCATTATTCCGCTCAAGATTCAGCCCCATTGACAAAAAATGCTTCGGCTTTTACAGCCTGCCGTCACCGCCGTCCGAAGGAAGCGGTGATTACTGTTGCCACAAAGCAGGGGACAAAGTCTTTGTGGTCCACCCATTAGAAAGGGTGCAGATATTGCACCACTCGGCTGGGCGAAACAGCCCAATGGTAACAGGAACGCACCACAAAAAGACGCACCCGGCCCACGCCTTGAAGACACCGCAGGGCGAGGAGATAGAGTCCGGAGAGGGAAAGTTGAGCTCCTCCGGCGAGATGGCTGCTAACCCGAACGTCAGGAGCGGTCCATGCAGCTTTCAGCTTTAGGCAGTCCAAACGCTCGATCCCGGTGAACGGCTTCTTCGACACGTTCCCACGCTTCCGGGCTGTCCGTGCGTTGAAATGGCCGCGCGTAGATGACAAAAGCCGAGTCAAGAGGTTGCTTAATGAGACCCGCCACAGTGGCGCCGTTCCCCCGCTGTTCGAGCCCGTTCAAAAGGCTTGTCTCGCGAAGCTTTTGTTGAAACCCAACTGCTTCCTGAAACATCTAAAGGTCAGCGTCTTGCAGACTGGGCGCCGATGGGGTTGAAAGCCTTCCTAGCAGACCGGCTTACGCACAATGGCTCCTGCCCAAATGAATTGACGGGCCAAACGTAACACCATCCAGATGGTAATATAATCTGTGTAGACGGCGAGACGAGCTCCCAGAATTTCATCCATTTCCTGCGGTAGACCTAGCATTATCAAATTAAAAAAAGCATTAGTGAAATCAGGGAGCCCTGTGACGCTCCGGCACTGCTTACGTCGTAGAAGTCTTATTTAGCATTACCTATGTGATCCCCATTTTCCTGCTGGACAGGAAGTTTTTGACATCTTTGTACGCTCTCTCATTTATGTTTATACTAAACATTCGAGACAGAATCGTGGTATGTGCTACGTTATCAAAAAGCTTTTTTGAGATCCAGCCCAAGGACGGCCCGGGTGGATCTGGATTTATTATCGAGTACTTGGTGCTTAAGTTGCAGCATGGCATCCTATGTAGACAAGTGCAGTCTGAAGCCTAGCATTGGAACTGGCCTGTGAACATCCTCGTCTGTTTGTGGTCGCTTGCGAAAGAAGGCGTGTTCTGTTAGGTTCCCTACGAACCCCGTGAGTGAGATGGGCCTGAGAATTGTTTTGTTGATTGGTTTGCTCGGTTTAGGAATTAAAATTGTTGCGGCTTGTTTTCATGTCTCGGGTATCTCGCGCTCATCCAGCACTCGTTTATATACTCGATTAAGAATTCTATAGTCCTCATCCAGGTTTGGAGCATGCAGTTTGTTACACCGTCTGGCTGTGATGCCCATTTAGGATTTATTTGTGAAATAGCGCTCTTATCTCCGCCGTGGTGAAATTCTGGTCTAGCGTTGGATTGGCGTCTCTCGAGTAATTTGGGAGTCGTACGGGTGGCGTCTAAGCAACGTATAGAGCCTTTTGGTTCTCGATTCACTCATGCATCCACGTTTCTCTTGTCATTGTGCGTTAATTTGCGAATGGTGTGCCACTGTACCGTTTTGGTATTTGTGGGGTCCAGAAGCAACCGAAGCAATTTTCACGTTTGGGAAGCTCCCAGCTGCCTGCACATGTGTCTGCATATCTCTTTCCGTTGTTGTTCGTTTAGTCGCCAGCAGTAAGCCTTAATGTTCCTGTTTAGTTGCATTGGCTTTTTTCGTTACACTCTTTAGTTTCTGCTTCCTCTATGTCGCTTGAAGTGATTCTTTCGCCTGCCATGTGTGTATAAGATTACTGTCTAGCCTATTGATGGAAATTCCCGTTTGCACTTCCTGCGTGGCCTGCCAAACGCTTCTTAGTACGTTTTCACACCAGCTTTTTATGTCTGATGTGGGCGGGGAAGGCGTCTGTTGTCTTATTTCCCTGAATTTCTCTCAGTCAAGAAGGCGTTTCATTCGATTGGATGACCGAGTTTCATCGTTGCAGTTGATCCGCTGTAGATTTCTTCAAGAATGTTTATATATGCTTCGTCGAGGCCATGATTCCGCAGTGTCTGCATAGTTGCTGATATCTCTACTGAATCAAATGTCTTCTCGCAATCTATGAAGGCTATGTAGAGTGGTTGAGTGTATTCTGAGCATTTCTCTATCACCTCATTAACAGTATGAATGTGGTCGGTGGTTGAGGAGCCTGTACGACATGCTGCTTGTTCCTTTGGTTGATTAAATTTTAATGTTGCCGTAATGCTGCTAGAAATTACATTTATAATTAGCTTGTATAGGTTGAAGAGCAAGCTGATTGGCCTGTATTTATTCAAGTATTTCTTTCAAGTATTCAAGTATTTATTTTGACCGATACTCAGTTGCAATAGAACCAGGGATATCTGACCACCACTTAGTATGCGTTACTTTACCCCTTCTCAAGTTAAGCTCCCAAGATAGGTCGACGACACGGTGCTTCAAAGATTACTCACGAGCTAATGACAAATATGTACTTGACCATCTAGAAATATGTCTTGCTAATTTTGATGGAGATGACGTTTGCAACCTATGGGACCGGTTCAAGGACATGTGCCATTACTGCCTTGATAACTTTATACCGAGCAAGCGCAAAAAAATTCACAAGTGTACGCCCTGGATAACACGCAAAATTATTCACTTGAAACGCAAAATTAAAAGATTAAAGAAGAAGAAGGCACAGTCTGACGTTATCAGTGAGATTAAAAATTCTTTGCAAAACACAGTGCGCTGCTCAAAGGACCACTACTTTCAAACCCTCCTACCAAACTTCATAAAAAATGATCCTGATAAGTTTTGGCATTACATTACTGACAAAAAGCAGCCTGTAAGGGAAATTAAAATCGATGGTGACCTCGTTTTTGACCCTGGAATCATTGCTAAATATTTTAATCATTATTTTCACAGTGTGTTTTTTCCTGCGCAAACGTATCCACTGTTATTATCAGATCCTGGCATTTATGACGCTGACTTTGTACCTTACTCTGGTGTACTGTCTATGCTGTTAAATTTGAAAACCAAGTCTTCATGTGGTGCAGACCAGATTCCAAACGCCTTTTTACGCAGATATGCCGAAATACTTGCTAAGTTTCTTGTAGTAATATTTCGTACTTCTTTGTCCACTGGGAAGCTGCCGAGTGACTGGAGGATGGCTCTGATTGTTCCCGTTTTTAAAAAAGGTGACCGGTCCAGCTTTCAAAATTACCGTCCGATATCTTTAACGTCTCAATGCTGCAAGATCATTGAACATATTATTTCCAAACAGATTTTTGAATTCCTAGACGAAAATGCCGTACTAACAAATTTTCAACATGGTTTTAGAAAAGGTTATTCCACGGCAACCCAATTGGTGACAATAATTCATTCGTTAGCAGCGTGTCTTGACAATAACGGCCAAACTGATGCTATATTTTTAGATTTCAAAAAAGCTTTCGACAAGGTACCACACGACAAATTAATAGCAAAACTTAAAAACATTCACATTCCGGATATTTTTGTTTCCTGGATTGCAGCCTACCTATCTAACCGCCAACAGCTTGTAAAAACTAACGAAGAAGAATCTCGGTGTCTTCCTGTCACCTCTGGGGTTCCACAAGGTAGTGTTTTGGGACCATTGCTTTTTTTGTTGTATATTAACGATTTAGTAACTATTGTTAACCCTACTGTTCAAATTCGATTGTTCGCTGACGATTGTGTTTTGTTTCGGGAAGTCACATATACTAATGATCAGAACGAACTCGAGAAAAACATTGAAAACGTGCGGGAGTGGTGTGTAGAATGGGGAATGGAATTAAATTTGAAAAAAAAGTGTATATCTCTGTGTAACGAGAAAGAAAAACCCTAGTGAACACGTGTATAAATTAGGATCGTTTTCTTTCGCACAGGTTGACAGTTATAAGTACCTCGGCGTTACGCTAACAAACAACTTATCATGGAACATGCACATAGATAATATTTGCTCGTCTGCCTTTCGGAAATTATGCTTCCTAAGATATAAGCTCAGAAATTCCCCTCCAAACGTAAAGCTTCTTAGTTATTTCACTTTCGTTAGGCCGAAGCTGGAGTATGCGAGTATCGTGTGGGACCCCAATACTAAACAAAACGTTAAAAAACTTGAAAGGATTCAGCGGAAGGCCATTCGGTTTGTTTATTCTAGGTTTTTGCGAACGGACTCCCCCACAGACCTAATGCTAGCTAATAATATTCCTTCCCTTCAGGATCGTAGAAAGAAGTCCCGCCTTGATTTTCTGTCTCTTTTATATAATCGCAAACTTTCCCTTGATCCAACCCCTTTTCTTTCTCCATTAAACACAAGACCGACAAGACATCGCCAACCAAATGCACTAACTCCGTACTTCGCGAGAACGGACACGTTCAAATTTGCATTTTTTCCACGCACCATTTCAGACTGGAACCAGACAATCGAATGTAGTACTTGCGATACTGAGTAACTGTGCACTTGTATTTCTCTTTGTGTATTGTATTTGAGTATTCTCTTTGAGTGTATTGTATTTCTCTTTGCATTACACCATGCCCTCCTGCTTGGACCAAAGTGTGGTCCGCAGTATGTATTAAATAAATAAATAAATAAATAAAATAAGTCCGTGTCGTTCATTTTCGTATGGATTAAAATGATGCTAGCATTCTTACAATATTTTGGTAACCTACCCGTCAGAAGACATTAGTAAACTGGGTGGTCAGTTTTTCTAACACAATATGTTTAGGCAGAAACATAGCACGTTGAGGTAGACTACGGCGCAAGCACGTTGGGCATGCGTTGGCGAAAAGTGCCGAGAGAGAACTGTATTCCTTAAGAATTAAACAGAGATGTGAGTGCCCGACCTGTCTGTGTGTTTATTCTCATGTTAATGTGGTTGTTATTTTAAGAGGGAAATTGACTGTTAATTTTTACAATTGCTCTACTTGCCTAACAGCGACTCTTACTAGAGTCTGTTCATAATGTGTTAGGAAAGGCCCTCCAGTTATCGCCAGTAATATCATTTTTCAGCATAACTCACTGCTTCATGGTGATCGTGTGTGTTGTACCACCTCATAACAAAACTCAGTATTCTTCAGAAAATATATAAGTGCACCCAAAAACAGGTTGATCCACATGTGCGTCACCTGCTATTCTTCTTATCTTACATGACAATTCTTTCTGAAATTTCCCCATTAACAAAAAAAGGAAAAGAAACACATAGATAGATATTCACACACATGATTCAAGCACTGCGAATACACAGAGGCTTCCTTATTGTGCATTCACTTAAAACAATTCGAATGAGAAAGCCGCCTCCGTTTTTCAATGATCAATGTACTGATTCTTGCCGTCACGCATCAAAAGTTTTTTGTACCTAAAGTCGTTTTGCACTGCCTCCGCGATTGTACTACCTGTCACTAACCCACAGTGTGATGTGGTGGGGCCATGTGACATGACGTCACAGTGACGCCATTGTCACGTCCCAAGGTTTGGTGATTGGTGGCGTCCTCTTGGCGACATATGGTGAGGTCATCACTTGATGATATTTTGCATTCTTCGCGCGTTTGAAGAATAATCTAAGGATTTCACTTTAATATAAGAGTGCATGTGACAGAAGAGTTCACATGGTGTAAATATTCTGACAACCTGAACCTTCGTACGTAACAATCGTGTTCACACAGACGATATTGCAAATTTGAAAATTACGTATAATTCATTGCACTTTAAATACAACAGAGAAGTTGGCAAAAAAAATTAGCTGCATAAGCGCAAAACTACGAGAAACATGTCGCCTG
Source organism: Rhipicephalus microplus (assembly GCF_043290135.1). Classification (NCBI taxonomy): domain Eukaryota; kingdom Metazoa; phylum Arthropoda; class Arachnida; order Ixodida; family Ixodidae; genus Rhipicephalus; species Rhipicephalus microplus. The sequence goes on from NC_134703.1 coordinate 168,813,139, forward strand.
CAGTAGCCGTTTGTAATAAAAATTTGTTATTTCGTTATTTCTAATGTGTAGTTTTTGGTCCATGTTTTGCTTCTACCTTTTGACTAAGAATGCTAACAATAATTGTGCACTCTGAATACCGCCCGGGTATTATTGATCACCCGAATATCTCGGACAATGCACGCGTAGTGATGGCTTCAAACTTTTTTGTTGTCTTAGAAGCATTTGAATGATGATTAAAATAGTTATTAAAACAAAACAAAACACTTAACTTTCACTGATAAGAGATGCTACAGCTTAACCGTGATACTACAGCTTCAAGAGAAGTCCCACCTCTCCGAATCTCTATGCAAGCATCATACAACATAACATCAGTCAAATGCGCTGCAATATAATTTATTTCCCGTGGCTGCTAAATTCAAGACAAGTAATACGCTATCCAATATTACGCCACATTGTTGCATTTGTAGCAAGCTACATATTTTTTTTAAACATGACCAATATTTGAGACTGAATCACAAGATTGACAGCATGTCGAAGTATCTGAATCACTTTATAAGTTTGCCTATGTCCTCGGGCATTTTTAACACGTGACAAGTGATTTATTATTCCATAGTTATTAATGCTGTTGATTACTAGCCCTCCTTCAACAAATGCCTTAATGAGGTACAAATATTATATTCATTTATTACTTATTTATTTACAGTACTTTTGCCCTCATGTGAGAACTCGAACGTCAATGCAAAAAGTAAGTAGAATTTATATAAATTCAAGAATCATGGTATATCTAACAAATGTAGGGAAAGAGGTCTTAGTTTTAAAAACAAAATAGAACAACCAATAGTGGTCTTCACTTCACTATTAAAAGAAGCTATTCGCAATTAAAGCTCGTTTATTCGCCGTTGGGCTAATATCGTGCCAGAATTGTGACGTCCACCTTCCACGGCTGCCGACAAGAAAGTAGCGGGTACGACGGCTGCGAAATTGTAGAGGTTCGTGTACTGTGCCATTTCCATGGACGTTAAACAACACTATACGGCAGAAATTTCCGGACCCCTCCAATTTGTTGTATTTCGCAATAATATCTTGATCTTGCAACGTTAAAACCCTAATAATCATAATATTTTTATTATTTTTGTTATTATTATTATTAGTAATAGTAGGAATATTATTATACTGTTAATATTATATGCCAAATTTATCAGAGGGATGCAGGGAACGTGAAGGAGCCCCTCACGTTAATAAACGCTATTTTCCGCAGTAGTGCAGATGAAATAAAGATGCTCGTGTAGCGAATAAGAATTGCGGTTACGTCACGGTGAAAAATAGGGCAAGAAAAGGAAAAAAAAGGAGAAAAGCTAAATCAAGAATTCTTTCGTTCGCAAGCGACATGCTTCGTGAACTTGTTCGAAGTATTCTAGCGCTTTCTGAGTACTATATTATTTTAGAGTGATTTCGAAGTTTTCTATCGCTTTCGCATAAATGAGAATTTTATTTCATGTGCATCAGCCCATCTCTTCGCTCTTGTGAGCTAACGTGTACAATAACACCATGGTGTATAGGCCGTTCAAGACGGTAACGAGTGCATTATCAAATGAAACGGGTATACTGACAGTGATGAAAATGAACTCAGCATCTTGAACTCTCTAAATAGGCAGAGCCTGACAGAGTACTTTGAGCTCATCGCTCCAGGGAAAGTCGTAGAAATACGCATAAATACCCGAAAGAACATACTGTCCGTGGAGGTCACTACGAAGGCCTTAATGGACACGCTGAAAGCGATTGTTCGATTAGGAAATATTCCGGTTCGCGCATTCTCCGCGTACGACGAAGAAACAACAACAGGAGTTATATACGATGTGGATGAGGAGATAACAGACTCGAGTCTCGAGAAACTGCTGTCATCGTCGGCTTCCGTGCTTGGCTTCCACCGCTTTGGACGCACGCGATGTGTTAAAGTAGTGTTTCAGTCCAAGACGTTACCCACACATGCAAAAGTTGGGTACGTGAGGTACTCGGTACGTCCTTACGTGCCAAAACCTCTGCAATGTCATAAATGCATGAAATTTGGGCACGTTAGTGCAGTTTGCAAGGATGCAGTAACCTGCAAGCATTGCGGTGGCCCTCATGATGGTGATAACTGTAATGCTGTGGCCAAATGCCCAAACTGCTCAGGCGCCCACGACGCAACATCAAAGGAATGTCCCAAAATGAGGAATGAAATTAGTATCCTGAAGAAGATGGTTCGAGACCACTTCACTCACAGATCAGCTGCAAGGGCTGTACGGCGCCGTAAACATCGTTCGCGACATCGACGCAAACGAAGCAGCAGTGCTCATAGCTTATCGAATTCGACACACAAAACCGTGCCCTCACCACCTCCTAGCCTACTTTTGTCGGCCAGAAAGGAGGATACAGATGCTCAAATGCCAATACAGTCCACGCAAGTACAATGTAACCAGTCATTGGCTCTCCCCACGTCGGAGACTCAGTGGCCTTCACTACCGTCAAGAGCTACGGTAGCGCCGTCATCACATAGTGCCCCTACCTCCAATGAAGAAAACAAGAAGATGGACAACACAGATGTCAAGGCTATGCTTGAAAATTTGATGGGTTAGATGCGTAAGATTCTCAGCAGCCTAAACACTCCCGCTGCTAAGGCGGCTGTGCAGCTACTTGAGGTTTTGGAGCCTCTTCTACTGGTTCTTCAGTAAGTGAACATGGCACTGATGTTCGAAGAACGCATGCGCCAGTCGCTTGTTATGCAATGGAATGCTCGTGGCCTACGTGGCCGTCTGTCAGACTTCTGACAATGGGTTTTAAATATCGATTTCCTGTTATCGTTATATGTGAACCGAATATGGTTTCACCTTTTCGTATATCTGGATATATCCAGATTTCGTCCCGCAGTGATCAACGTACGAGCAAAGTTCTCGTTTGTATACGCCTTGATTTGACATTCTTGAGACATGAAGTTGCGTCGCATACCAGCAATGATTACGTGAGCCTGACTATAACACATAAAAAGCGAACATTCTCCGTAATAGGAGGATACATACACCCAAGCGCACAGATGGACTGCTTCCACCTGGGGACCATTCTTCAAGCAGCACAAAGGCCACACATTGTGATCGGCGATTTTAATGCACATCATCCTCTCTGGGGTAGCACTACAACGAATTATCGCAGGAAAGGATTTAGCCAATTTTATATACAACAATGGACTAAGCGTACTCAACGACGGATCACCTACATTTGTTCGTGGCACGTCCTACAGCAGCTGCCTCGACCTCTGTTTTGTTTCCAGAAACCTTCTGTCTTCCGCATGTTGGTGCACAGATTTGGACACTCGCGGCAGTGACCACCTTCCAACCTATGTTCAGTTCAGGTGGTTTTGCCGCACGCACGCACGCTACATCCGTCAAACCGACTGGACACTGTTCAAGGCATCTGTCAAGTCTGGCTGTGAGCACACGACTGATCCATCCGAGGTAGAAAACATCATTGCTTTGTCACTGCGTGACACAACCAAACAGGTCAACCTACCGATGCAGAGATCAGCAGTTGACTCCCAATACGAGGCCCTTCGTGCAATCCGTCGCCGTGCAGAACGCCGATACAGACGAACGAAGTCACCTTCAGACCTTTCCGCCTGTCGTCGAACTCAACGACATGTTCTTTGGCATCTTGAAAAGATTGACAGGCAACGTTGGAGAAATTTCTGTGGATCTCTGGACCCCAGGCAACCTCTATCTAAGATCTGGCGGGTGGTACGAAGTTTGCAGACAACTCCCCAACAACATCAACCATTTCAAGCTGTTGCTCTACATCAGGGACGGACAGAAGTTGAGATAGCCAATGACTACTGTAGCCTCATCGTGGACACCACTGATGATCTTGCAACTAATGAGCTTCTTACTACCATTGCGCCTCCATCGTCTGACGAGCGCCTTGATGTACGTTTTACAATACATGAGCTTGACGCTGCGATTTCTGCCTCCCGCCGATCATCGGCACCAGGACCTGACGGACTCACGTATGCTGCACTCAACCATCTTGATACAGAAGCACGACGTATCCTGTTATCTAATTATAACACCTCATGGGAGTCAGGAGAAGTCCCAGATAACTGGAAATGCAGTCGCATTATTGCATTGCTCAAGCCGGGGAAGTGTCCTTATGCACTTTCCTCCTACAGACCAATCGCGTTAGCCAGCTGCGTCGGAAAAGTGATAGAAAGAATGGTACTTGCACAATTAGAGTGGCTTCTAGAGAGCAACAACTCCTTTCCTGCATTTATGAACGGCTTCAGAAGAGGCCGATCTGCCATTGATGGTGTGGTCGACTTGATCACCAGCGTTGAAGAGGAAAGAAGCCGACGCAGACTAGTGGCGGCGGTCTTCTTAGACATTAAGGGTGCCTACGATAATGTGCTGCATTATGCGATCCTTGACGCACTGAAAAATTTCGACATCGGTGGACGACTGTACGCTTGGATTTTTAGCTACCTTAGGGACCGCACCATTTACATGACGACAAGTAACGGAGACACCGATCAATATAAGGTTCATCGTGGTGTTCCCCAAGGAGGAGTTCTCAGCCCGATCCTATTCAATGTCACAATGATCGGCCTAGCAGCAGAAGTTCCCAGCATGGTGAAGATCAGTTCATACGCTGACGGCATATGCATATGGGCATCCGGAACTACTCGTCCGCAATTGCGAGCTCGACTACAGCGTGCAGTGACGATCACATACAAATATCTACGACGTCAGGGGCTCACTCTTTCAATCGACAAATGCGCAGTGCTTGCGTTCACGCGCAAGCATATGTCGCAATACCCGATATTTATTAATGGGACAGCGATACCTGCTGTAACGCACCACAAGTTCCTTGGGGTCGTCGTACACAGAGATCTATCGTGGACGAGGCATGTCACCGTACTTAAATCTAAATTGAAGAGCTTTGCTCTCATTCTTCGCCACGTAGCAGGAGCAAGATGGGGCCCATCAGAATCATCGCTACTTCAGTTATACAATGCTCTATTTGTGGGATACATTCGATACAACCTACCGGTGCTTTCCAATATGAGACCTAGTTGTGTGAAGACACTCGAGAGTGTTCAAGCTCAATGCTTACGAAGATGCTTGGGTCTACCACGCTGCACTTCAACAAATGGGACAATCGCAGAGGCTCGGGCTTGTCCCATCAGTGTATACATGCTCTGCGAGCCACTTAGAGTTCACCTACGATTACTGAGCAGACACAGACAGCACCCACTGTCAGGACTACCCGCCACTCACCCAGATTGCAGTTTCTCAAAAGTAATATTGCGGCATGAAAATATTATACCATCAAGGTTTTCTCCGCCAAATGCCCCTGCAGTGCCACCATGGGTTCTGCCTAAACCACCTATCTCTTTTACGATACCTGGAATTACGAAGAAGTCGCTCATTTCTTCTGTTGGCCTCAAACAACTGACCCTATATCACATTTATACAACGTACAGTGATTCTCTGCACGTGTACACCGACGGATCCACCACGCTAAACACCTCCGCCGCAGCCTGTGTCATCTCAGACATGGATATCGCTCGACGATTCAAAGTGGACCATAAAACCACATCAAGTGCCGCAGAGCTTGTCGCTATCCGAGAGGCAATAAGGTTTATTTCCGGAGAGCGACATCGAGCCTGGACGATTTTCTGTGATGCCAAACCCGCTTTGCAAACCATTAATTGCATCATGAAGCAAGGTCCATATTACAGCTTGGCAATAGAAATCACAGAACTTATTCAGGTTGCTTCAACAAATGGCCATCTTATAACTTTCCAGTGGATTCCCGCTCATTGCGGCATGATGGGAAACGAAGAGACAGACACTCAAGCTAAAAATGCCTTAAGCAGTGCCCCTGAAGTACGCATTGCGTTTTCACGTGTTGACACGAACGCCCTGCTTCGCTGCGTGATGCGCAGCTACACACTTCAGCACTGGACAACCGGAACGGCGACACCAGCGACTTCACAAATGGGACCCGGAAATGAGGTTCCGCATGCCTCCTAAATTGAAACGGCAACTCACAAGTATGATCCACCGCATTCGTCTTGGTGTAGCGTACACTAGACGTCACGCAGATATCATCGGTCGCAGTGACACCGGTCCTAATTGTGAACACTGTGATGTGCCAGAAACACTTGAGCACATATTTTGTGTCTGCCCAGCATACGCACGTGAACGACAAACACTGATTTCTTCTACTGAACAATATCGCAGTAGGTCATTAACTGATGAGACCATGTTGGGCCCTTGGCCAGACACCAACAGTGCAACTGCTGTCACAAGAGCAGTTATTACCTTTTTAGAAACAACTGGACTATGTGCGCGGCTATAAAATGTGTCTCATCTAGAAAGAACACTACATACTTACCTCTCTACCTCACCATCGTCATCCATTAATCTTTCTTTTCCCCTTTCCCTTCCCCCAGTGTAGAGTAGCAGGCTAGAGCAAGCTATCGCTCAGGCCGACCTCTCTGCCTTTCTGTAAATAAACATACTTCCTTCCTTCAACTCAGCAAGGTGCGTCACAAAAGCCGGTGGAAACCGGTCTGAAACAAGCACAGAAAACGTGAAATGCGGTTAATTGGCTGATGTATTACGTGGTCACAAATATCAGTTTTCCAGCACTTTCATTGTTACCAGATGACATTGCCCTAAATTTATAGATAAGAAATGATTCGCGCACCTTTCTTTCAGGGTGTGATCAAAAACCAGATTCCAATATGGTTGCTGTAAGTTGGTCAAGCGAATGCCCCGGTATGCTGACGTGCTTCGAAAGGGGCAGGTTAGGGTAAGTGGTCACGTGTGCCTTGTGGTTATTGAAGCGTAATCTAAATGGCGTTTCAGAGTGCCCTATATATTGAAATTTGAAGCTGAACATTACAGCAGATCGACGCAGTTGCTGGTATCGCTGTCGTAGCTCCCTTTAATTTTCATTGTAAAATTGGACGCCGAACTTTTCATGGACACTGCGGTAGTCATGTGACTGCACACCTTGCACCGTGGCTTAAGGCAGGGACGGCAACCAGAATAAACGGGAGGAATAGAGTGGGTTGTCGTCGATGACGCTAGTAGGAGGTCGTGCAAGTTTCTTGATCGTCGTGGTGGTTCACAGAAAATGCTTTTCAGGCGGCCACACTGCATGAGGCTGTTGTGATGCTTTTTAAAGATGTAATTCACGTTTGGTATTGATGCAGAATGCGTCAAGACTAGGTTAGTAGATGGTCACTGCGTAGTGTGCTTCATCGAGTCTGTCTACTGCCGTGGCACGATTAATGGCATCGTTGATTATTTTGGGCGGGTACTGTTCACCTGTAAGTGCATTACGCAGCTTTTCACAGTTATCGCGAAAGTCCGATTGCACGGAGCACAACCTTTTAAATCCGAGTGCCTGAATGTATGGAATGCTCGTCTTGTCATGCTTCACATGGCTACTTTCAAAACGCAGGTAGCAGTGTTTGTTTGTTTGTTTTTGGTGAAGACCTGTCGTCAACTTGTTATCACACAAGCAAACTGTGACGTATAGAAAGTTGATTGCAGAATGTGAGTATGCGGGCGAGAACGAGATTGATAGATTAACGCCATTAAAATTTGAAAGGGAAGACAAAAGTTAAGCCTCTCTAGGATGCCATATGAGGAAGATGTCGTCTATGAAGCGCTTACAGTAGAATGGTCTTAGCACGTACGTGTAAAGTAACCTTCTCTCTAATTCATCCATAATATTTTGGTGTAGTTTGGTTCGATTCAGTGCCCATTGAGGTACCACTTCTCTGAACATAGTGCATGCAATTGAATTCAAAGTTGTTCAGTTGCAGAACTAGCTGAAGAAGACTGGCAAGAGTGGAGCTGTCAACAGGTTTACCAAATGCTGATTCGTCATAAGCGCTTACAACCTACCCAATGCCATCGTCGTGGGGATTGCGTGTGTAAAGTGAAGCCACGTCTAGTGTTACGAGTGTCGAGTTGTTAGGTACATCGAGTTCCAGAATGCCGGTTAAAAAGTCGCTCCTATCTTCAAGATACAATGGGAAGGAATGACGTATTGTTTTAATGAGGCTATAAATATAGCTAGAAAGCGGTTCAGTCACAGTGCTGATAGCAGACACTATAGGGCGACCATGGTTGTTTATACTTTGTGTATCCATACAAATGCGCTGCATACCGGATCTGTTCGCAACGATACGGAAAAGCACTGACAGTTCACTGTATAATCTACACAAGCCGTCACAACCATTATCTGCCAAAGCGAGAAAGCTTGGCACAATTAAATTTATGTAGGGGAACGGCCTTGAGCATTTTCCAGATCCCGTGGGGAACCTATATAGCGCACTTGTTTACCCCTCAGTGCTGTTTGTCGAGTGAAAGAAGATGAAATATTTATTAGTGTTGGATCACTCGGCGCTCTATTGGTTTGAAAGTATGGTAACAAAGAAACATAGACTGTAAGATGTAAGTCACACGCAGTCGAATTGCTGTTGGCCGACAGTGAAAGGAAGGCGAAGCACGTACCTCTCTTCCGAGGTTTTTGGCTCACAATGCGATGGAATAAGTCAACGCCTGTCACACTGGAACCTTGAGCAAGGCTGGATAATCGCCGGATGCGCTTTCGCACACAGCGGGCAGCGAACTGAAGGTTGCGCACGGCTTAACTCTGTTCGAAGCTCATTTCGAGTGCGTGCAGCCGCGCAGCCCAATTGCGCGACTAACAGAGCCTCTATACGACTCTAAGCGGAGGTAACGAGTCGTTCCACTTTTGAATGAAATTTGTGTGTGGCAAAACTATGCAGATACTGTCTCGCTTGTACCATATTAGCGCTTTCTATGTGTGGTAGCTTTCCTTTTTAGCAACTCGATGAACTACGCTGGCGGCGGTACGCAAGGGTTACCTTCACTTCACATAGCTACGACACTTGTGGCACACCATGGGCACTCCCATAAATCAGCCAGAAGACAAATGCAGGTATAGCATGACCCGTGTAGTTGTGACAATATATCCACCATGCTCTAATGTAAAAAATATGAATTAGCCAGTGAGTGATCTGTGAAGCCATAACAAAACCACGCGTTAAGGGCATCCTTACTGTACGTACCCGCGACCGAATCACTTTCGTGTCAGGAACTCAAGTAAGGATGACTTTAGCCTTGTTGCTTTTCTCAGGTCAGGTTCGTCGGATTCCGAAGAAATTTATGTTGCACGAACGCCTATAATTTCGCAGGTTTCTTCTGTCATAGCGGTGAGACAGCTTTTTATGAAACGGGTACTGCGCAAGCAAGATTTGTGCTTCTCCAAGCGTTCAAAATTTGGTATAACTTGAAACCATAGGTTAAGAAGCGCCATCAATTTTTTTCAGTTCTGTGGAATGGCGTTGCGAAATCTCAGAATGTTTTTGGTTGGCATGAGTACCCCTGTCCTGCAGTTGTTTAAACGTCTCACCATGTTCTGTAGAACAGCGCCGATTTGTGCTTCATGGTACATAAACTGAAGCGTGGAAACGGCAGCGAGACAGGACGACACCAATCGACTAACGCTTTGTTGTACGGCACATAATCATTTCATGTGGTCACTTGGTCGCTTTTGGCGCTGTTTTTTATGCTCTTGCCCACCGACTTCCACAAGGGTGCTTTCTCGCATACAGTGACTTCGCTAACTGATAACCCTGTCACACGGGCACCCGCGAACACCGTTTAACTTTCTTGTCCTTAAGAACAAGGGAGTTAAAGGACGACAAAAGAGATGCGGTCAGGGTCACATGGCCACCGTTACGCAAACGAAGGTAAACGAAGTATTTCGCAAAGGACGTTCCACGATCTCCCTTTGCAGCGGAACGAGCTGCTCTCATTCCCAGTATCGGCAGGTAAAACAAAATCGAGCACTAAACTGTCACCGGGAGAACAATATTACAAGTTCTTTTGTTGCAGTGCTCATTCATAACGTGTTTCTTCACACACACACACACACACACACACACACACACACACACACACACACACACACACACACACACACACACACACACACACACACACACACACACACACACACACACACACACACACACACACACACACACACACACACACACACACACACACACACACACACACACACACACACACACACACACACACACACACACACACACACACACACACACACACACACACACACACACACACACACACACACACACACACACACACACACACACACACACACACACACACACACACACACACACATATATATATATATATATATATATATATATATATATATATATATATATATACGCACACCCGAGTGCAGCTACTCCACACACCAACGACCTCCACACCAACTCTATAGTCTAGTAACGTTGCTACACAACGTGCTTCACAAGTTGGGCAGGGCACCGCCATTTTAAAATAATTCCTACGTGCGTGCACTTCCATGTTTACGTTTGCCCGTGAGAGAAATGATTAACAGCGCTGCTTCATCTTCCCATGGTTTGAAGGCTGCAGGAAGGGGTAATGGGACTTGTCTTACTTCGAGGGTAACTTACAGGCTACAAAAACAACTAGTCCTCAAGCACGGCGTACTTGTAAATAAACATAGCGTTGGGCACAAGGTGGCCGGCATCGCTGCCAATATCGCAACATTTAGCGAGAGCGTTTTCATTTGAAATAGTTCTTAATTGCATTGCTGAGTAACTCAGGGGACGAATTGCAACTCATGATTACGGAGTCAGACAAGGGGAGCAGAAAGCAGGGTCTTAAAATTAATCTGCAGATAACGAAAGTAATGTACCACAACCACAGAAGAGAGCAGCGCTTCGAGAAAGGTAATAGCACACTCCAAATTGTAAAAGACTATGTCTACTTAGGGCAGGTAATAACCGCGGAGGCGAACCACGAGATTGAAGTAACTAAAAGAATAAGAATGGGGTGGGGCACATTTGGCAAGCACTCTCAAATTATGACAGGTAGATTGCCACTATCCCTCTAGAGCAAGGTATATAACAGCTGTATCTTGCCAGTACTTAGCTATAGAGCAGAAACCTGGAGACTTACAAAGAGGGTTCAACCTAAATTGAAGACGACGCAGCGAGCAATGGTAAGAAAAATGGTAGGTGTAACCTTAAGCGACAAAAAGAGAGTAGAGTGGATTAGGGAACAAACGGAGGTTAAGGATATCATAGTTGAAATCAAGAAGAAATGGACATGGGCCGGGCATGTAGTGCGTAGGCAGGGTAACCGCAGGTCGTTAAGGGTAGCTAACTGGATTTCCAGAGGAGGCAAGCGGGTTAGGAGGAGACAGAAGGTTAGGCGGGCAGATGAGATTAAGAAGTTTGCGGGTATAAATTGGGAGCAACAAGCACAAGACCGGGTTTACTGGCGGAAGATGGGAGAGGACTTTGTCCTGCAGTGGACGTTGTCAGGCTGATGACGATAATTTTTTAATGCTTTTTCCGCTTCAACCATACTCAATACTGTGGTTTTGTATAAAAACCGCATAACGAAGATACACACAAAAAAGCAACAAAAGATAAAATTAGGTTACTCTTCTAAAATCAAACAGCACCGGTTGAGCCCCCTCGCGGCAACCACTACAACCTTGTCATTGCCGTGTGACATTGCCACAACTCCATCACCGTCGAACTCTCTAGGGGAGATTTACGTTGACGGAGTTTAACAGAGTTAGGTGGTGGCAATGTGACAGGGGTATGAGATATCCGCACGTGCGTAGGGGTTTGTCAGTGCTGCGTCGAGCGGCTTGCACCAACAAGACGCAGTTATCGTCAAAGCCAAAGTTGTTAAGACACGCACGACTGTGCGCGCAATCTAAACGCCCGTTTCGCGCACATAGTATGCATAGCGCACGCGAGGGCAGACACTGTGTTGCACACGGTGAGCGAATGGCCGGTCCTTCCACGTGATTCCGGCCCACAGCAGCTCGTGCACATTGCCGACAACAAAAGGCGGTGAAGAAGTTAGGTGCAGCCTCGGTTTCAGAGGTTCTCTCAGCAGGGGAGAGTGGGAGGCAAGGGTCACATGGGTCGGCACCTATAACGCTTGGTCACGAATCAGCGATTCGATAGCCGATAAAACGTTTATGGCGAGCTTCTCTAAGCATGCCTGCGGAGAACAGTGGGAACAGCGGTCGTGAAAAACGATACTTGCCCAAAGTGAGGCCCACCACGTGAAGCCTGCTGAGAATTGTGTACCCGCGAGCGCCCCCCCCCCCTCGAAAAAAAAATGCAAATTGGCCAATAAAAAAGCAAGAATCCGTGACTCGAGTTCGGATTGGGAAATGACAGCCTGGGAGCACACATTCGGGAGGTTATCACATGCACCTCTTTGTCGGAGTGAACGGGGTATATTAATGAGAGCATACAAGGACACCGCCGGTTACGAGAGTCATTCAGGGCCTCTTCGATAATTGCGGGTTGTTGTAGCAGTGAAGACTGGATGACAAGGTGGCGAGGTCTCTTTTGAGTCTCTACCATCATAATTAATAGCTTTTTATGCAATTGAGACTATTCAGGGCGGCATATGCTGCACAAAACACCGATTTCTCCACTTCGGAGATGGGTGGGTGCTGGAAATGGGATTATATATTACAGCTAAAATTCGTACAGCTGGAGAGTAATACTATAGCACAGCCGCTGAATAAAAAAAAACATGTTTTTTATCCAGCGGCCGTTGCTATACAAACGAAGCATTTTGAACTGCGAGTGACCAAACGTGACCATAGAGGAATGGTGGCTGTAGGTAAATATTCAGACATATTTTTGGGCTATAGTTGGCTTATACTCTTCCTCAGTACGTGTCATGCACAGTCCTTTCGTCTCTTGTTTTCTATGACAATGTTTTGGTGACTACGTGCGGGTAAATGCTGCAAATAGCCATTCACAAACGCTGGCATCGCCCACTGATCTTGAGGAACCGAATATTAAAAATGTGGTAGGCCAACAATATGCTTCTAGGAAAAAAGATTGCCCGCAGCTTCCCTCGGGGGAACACGGAGGAGGATGCGGAGCATATATTTGGTTAATGGGCTGTTAAAGTGCGACTTACTTGGGTCGATGGCTAAATTGGTTAACGTGGTTGTGAAATTGGGTGTTAAATTGCGACTTACTTGGGTCGATGGCTAAATTGGTTAACGTGGTTTTAGGAGGGGGTGTTAAATGAGTGAACACGTACACACGTATGCGAAAGGGCGGCGCTGGTCGAAGGGACGTCGATCATTGTGTTTGTGGATTCGTTGGAATTCATTTCACCGCGAACTTGGACGTCGACGCGCCGTACAAACCAACAGACGAGCGGCAACTGAGCGAGCGAGCGCCGACCTTGAGTATATATACAGCGCGACGGCGCATGCACTGTCAGCTGTTGAATGTTCTCGAAGCGCGACGGCGCGTCCACTGCGCGTCCACTGGAGAATCATGCGCGTCCACTGGAGCATCAGGAGAATTGTAGAATGTTCTCGAAGGGGAGAAGCGCGCGCGGCACAGATGGTGGGTGACGGTGCATGCGCGCGTCAGCTGTCGAATGTTCGAGAAGGGGAAGAAGCGCAATGGCGCATGCGCGTGCGTCAGCTGCCAATGTTCTCGAAGTGTGACGGCGCATGCGCGCTACATTATACAGCTAGCGAATGTTCGTGAAGAGGAGAAGCGCACGCGGTGTGTAGAGGAGGAAGGGTGCACAGATGGTGGAGGAGTGAAGCGCGCGCGGTGTGTAGAGGAGGAAGGGATGCACAGATGGTGGAAGAAGGAGGAGGAAGCTTGCGGACGGCACCGCACTACAAGCCTCGAGTATTAGATGCTCCGCATCTAAAAAAAAACTGACCGCTTGAAATGAAGTGATCCAGTGAGGGCGTTTTAGCGGTAAGCCCGCGCTCTATGCAAGCTTATTATACTCGTGCTATAAGCGAGCTGCCCCTCATTGTTCGAGAAGCTTCGTGATTATTAAAGATCGTCCTGTTAAGATTACCCACAAGACACGACCACTCGAGATTATTGCAGAGCCTTCGCGAAAACCAGCGATAAGGCTGGAATGTTCGACGACACAAGTATAAATTTCGCCGCGCTTCGCCGCTTTTCCGTTTATTGGCAGCCGACACTCTGTTCGGCCTTACTGGTGCAAATTTATGGCCTACTTCGCTTTTAAGAGGCCACACGTTCATCCCAATAAACAATTTAACATGAACACCCCGGAGCCGAATCTCTCAGCACAACCACTATGCCGACGCAAACAATTTGGGTGGCTCTGAGAAGAGCCGTTGTTTTGTCGTCGCTCACTGTGGCCCACGACACACGCCTACTTGGAGCTGGTGTGTCTGCTCTCTTCGTACACGTCACGACCTCCGTGGCAACATCCTTGTTAAGAGCATGATCTTCTCTTCATGAGGTTTCATTCAAGACTTTCTTTGAATACCAATCTTGTGCGAACTCCGTATCCATATGGTATTGCGAAACGGCAGAGGTTTGCTGCCGTGTGGCTCAATATAGCTTCTTCTGTGGGATGCCTGATCACTTGCTGCTTTGAGTTGAGGACTGCGTGAGCGATGGTATTTAAGTTCATACGATTCGTGAAGTTTTTCTCATCATGACTGATTGCACCACATTTTCACAATTGCTTTGAAGAAGACATAAGGCCTCACTGACTGTCACTGAAAGCGCAATATAGCTTTAGCAGTCAGACAGACAGACAAAGAACTTTATTGGGTCCTGAGAAACGCTGCTCCTTTAGAGCAACGTCGCGGGCCGCTCCCACGTAGGAACGGTGGCATATTTTGTTTTCCAATAGGTGTGTACCTAATCGCAATGGAGGAAAAATGTGTGCAGATTCTCTCTGTGTGTGAAAGAGAATAAGGGAGATGCTATAAACTTATCGCAAAAAAAGTGAGCCATCCAGTAAGTTCAATATAGTAGAAAGCAAACTTAGCTTTTGACAGAATGGAAACATTGATAGAGAGAGACAGATAGAGAAGGCGGGCAGGTAACGACGATGCTGTGCAAACATCAAACACAATTTTTAAAGACGATAGTCTTTCTTGGGGACCTTCGACGCAAAAATGTCTGTCTGTCTGTCTGTCTGTCTGTCTGTCTGTCTGTCTGTCTGTTTGTCCACTCTTAGCGGTACAGGGTACTCTGAATGGCATCAGCCGATACCCCAAACGGCCGAACCCATCCGCAGCACCCAACAATGTTGCCCAAGATTGAGCGTTCATACTTGTGCGATTGTTTATTAAAAACGATTATTGCGCATATCTGAGGCACCATATCAACATGTATATTTCTGCATGTGCGTATTTCACTAGTAAAGGCATACATAAGTAATTTTAAGGGCCGTAGCGTTTATCACGCTGCGCTGAGCATGCAACGCTTGCACGAAAAGGTGAGTGTTTCCAACGCTTTGCTAAGACGACACGGTGGTGGCACCTACCCATCGCTTTGCGTTCTACACCTTATCACCTGGGAGACGGGCGCGCACGCCTGTCTCTGAGCCGCGTGCTTCGTTTTCCAAAAAAACTGCCAGATAGTGCTCTTGTCTCACGTGTGACGGGACTGGTGCGCTCGTTTGCCTCCGCTACACGCTCGAGGCACTCTGACGCAGCACCTCCAGAATACCATTAACTGATTTTCTTGCGCAGAACATCAAATGAATGTCTTGTTCACTCTCTCCACGCGCAAGACTATCGTCTTTCGACGACATTTACAGATTAACATGCAGATACGGGGCCAATATATTTTTCGAAAATCTGCCCTTAAGTATAATTTGTTTACTTGTATATAGCGTACATCCGCATGCTAGAACACGCAAACGTGATTGTCGCCACGTCACACCTAAACAATATAAAAAAGACGCAAGAATTAGGAAAATATTATTAGTATTGACGACCTAAGGCTCATAAGTTACGATTGCAAACGAGAAATGTCCTTAAACTGCTCAAATTGTTGTAAAGAACTTACCGAATCTCATGTGCATTCAGTTAAGACGACTCAAAGGTGAAAGCAATCTTCCTTTTTCATCTCAGCTGACGTGTTGGTCCTGCCCTGCCACACTCTGAAAGCTGTCTGCCCCATTTCCTGCGGGACCGAAGGCACCTCACCCAGTTGTGTATTGGCTCCGGGATAAAACCATCTTTGAAAAAGCAAGAAAATGCCCCACCACGGTGGTCTAGTGGCTAAGGTACTCGGCTGCTGACCCGCAGGTCGCGGGTTCGAATCCCGGCTGTGGCGGCTGCATTTCCGATGGAGGCGGAAATTTGTAGGCCCGTGTACTCAGATTTGGGTGCACGTTAAAGAACCCCAGGTGGTCAAAATTTCCTGAGCCCTCCACTACGGCGTCTCTCATAATCAAATGGTGGTTTTGGGACGTTAAACCACACATATCAATCAACAAAGCAAGAATGTCTTTTCATGACGTCATAACAATGCGAAAGTGACTTCATAATGACGTCACACAACTGCAGGACCTGATATGTCATAGTGACGTCGTATGGTGACGTCATCATGGCGTCATCATATCGGCATTACTGGTATTGACGCCATCGGCCTTTGTAGTGGAAGCCCCTCGTTGACGCTATCGATGGGTAACTCTGACGTGGGGCGCCGGGGTCAATTTTCGTTATTAACATTACCCAACAAGCACTGAGCAGGGTGGGAGGCTTTACTAAAAATAACAAAAAATAAAGTAAAATACAAATTACATCAAAAGAACAAAGAAACTTGAATGTTTCAAGAAAAAAAACAAGCACTAAAAGCAAATGAAGTGAAATATAGAACGAAAACAAAGCAAACCATCGCTATCAGAAGTAAACAGAAAAATATAACCTTGATGCAAACAAACTTTGGTAAGACCATTTGAGGTTATTCCATGGTGCGGTGGCACGTGGCATCACAGGATCATTGGATTACTATTTGCGTCTGGAAATGCATCGAAGAAGATGATTTACAAGTTCAATCGCTGTACGTGAAGAAACTTCAAACTTCAAGGGGCGACTGGTGCAGGACTTGTCGTAGTACTTATCAAAGGGGCAAATGCGGGTTATAGAATATCTAGATTAGTCAGGTGAGCATCGTGTTTGATTTGGGTAACGCTGGAATCCCGATGATACATTGAGGAAGTCATGGAGTGGGCTGCACAATTTTGGGTAGATTCCTGTCTATAAGGTATTGTTGATGAGGAAACAAGATCGATGAAGCGATTTCCAGTAGAAGGCGTACCAACCTTCTATAAGTCTGTTGTCGAATGGCGCAAAAGAAATAGGTGACCCCACCATTCGTTTATCGCTAAACTACGACAGAAAAAGTGCAAAAATATCTGAGAAAGCTGAAGCGTGAAACGTACGCTATACGAAACAAAATTATGAAAGACGTGGACAACCATATTTTAACATGATGTTATAAAAAACTCAGAACAGTCAAGGAAAAAGAAAATGATTTAATTTGACCAGTCTGG
Source organism: Rhipicephalus microplus (assembly GCF_043290135.1). Taxonomy (NCBI): domain Eukaryota; kingdom Metazoa; phylum Arthropoda; class Arachnida; order Ixodida; family Ixodidae; genus Rhipicephalus; species Rhipicephalus microplus. The sequence continues at coordinate 168,830,619 of NC_134703.1, forward strand.
TATACTTTGATGTGTATGAAGAACCAAAGGCCGGTAGAAAACATTTTGGTTACAATGAAGGCGGTTATTGCATTTAAACATAATGATAAATATTCTGCTATAGAGTGAAAATGCAGGGAATGTTTTCAACATTCCAAGGATATGAAGACGAGAAAAACTAGCTGGACTCTAGCGATGAGGAATAAATAATTAAGCCCTCGCGGCAGTGAATGGGCAACATGCAGTAGAAGCCAACGCATAGGGAGCAAGAGCAGCCGAATTGCTGAGCGTACGGCTCATTAATACTTTTTCTGAAGTCTGCGCGAATACCACATCGGCTTCAAGTCGGGGCCCCTCTGTCTGACGAGGAGTGTCAAACACGTGGCCACCGGCACACCCCAGTCCGCACATGACTGTCTTAGTCACATATTTATATTTATTTTTTATAATACATTCTGTGCGGGTGCTGACACCAAGGTAAAGTTGCTTGCGCTGCGTGGCATAAGTGTCTCGCCCAAAAGCCGCAATTCGGGTGACAACTAACAGGTGGTGGGTGGCGTTGTGTTCGCGAGAGTTGATCACCACTATCAATGTCATCATGGTATAGTGCCGGTGGCAATAAGCCTTGGTAGCGGAGAGCGAGAAATAAGCTGGTGTCTTCTGCGCGTGGCGGTAGCCGCGAACGGTAGTCTCAAGCGTGGGTCCCCGGTGCGTGGCACCGCGGGTTGCCCGTCGGGGGCCCTCACGGTAGGTCAAGCGTTGGCGACGCCGTCTTGGGTGTGTTATTTTGTTTGTCATGTTTTGGAATGTATGGTAATATTGTGTAAAGATGTTCTAGCGCGTTGATCACGATTTATGTTATAATTATGTGGCTGACGATATTGTCGTTCTAAAGCAGTGAAATAAACGTGTGTTGTTTGGTTTGTTCTGACCCTGTCTACTGTGTCCTCTCACTCCAATAGCATGGTGGCGATTACCACCTCTAGACCTCACAATTCATGAGCCACATAGATGGGACTCGTCCCAAGCATATTTTTTTATTGCGTGACGGTGTCCACGACTTCTCGTGGGAGCTAAACAGTAAAACACTGCTTGAGGAACAGCGCTTACAATTGCACGTGGCCTAGTGAGATGCAAAACGAGAAGGTGAATTATTCTGTAAAGGCAGATTGTGCTCACGTATAGCCCTTAATTAGCCCAGGAGCCAGTTTGCCCAACATAACAAAGGGCACAAGACAAAGCGCTTGCTCTGGTAATAAGCGGCTGCAGCGCGCGAGCGCAAGATGTCTTTACAGAATCATTCACCTTTTTGGTTGGCATGTCACCATGGGCCACGTGCGGTTGGATTTCCAGTGATTTCCACGCACTGTTGTGCTATTTAAGCACTACGACCAGCTCACATGAGGAGCCTCAGGAGGTTTTCCCGTTGGCATGTCTCGTGACTTTGTGCTATAGCCAACCATCGGGGATGTTGCACAAAAAAAGTTTGCTTCTATTTATGAGGGTGTAACTTAATTCTCCTTCACGAGTGGACCTTACTTCACTTGCGTGATTTCGAGCTTGTAAGTTTGTCACCTTCAACTAAACTTTTCTTTGCGAGTTCAGTGCTTTGTGTCACAATTTTTCGTTGTGATATCAATTATGTGGACACACTCGGCGGATTTTTCGCTGTCAAGTCCCGGATCAGAGGAAAATAACAAGTAATGAGAGGCAATAATACCGGCATCCGACCAGGGATTCGAACTACAGATTTGGTGTAACTTTCTTGTTTATTTTTTCTTTGTGCGCAGTTTTTTTCAAAAAATGAATAAGCGCCAGCTACCCGAACTTGGCATTTTGCGACCACATGTTTCTAGATCATCATAATCATCAGCCTGACTGCACCCACTGAAGGACAAACGCCTCTGCCATGTTCCACCAGTTCAACATGGTCCTGTGCTTGCAGCTGCCATTTTACAGCCGCAAACTTCCCAATCTCATCTGCCCACCTAACTTTCTGTGTCTCCTCACCCGCTCGCCTTCTCTGGCAATCATCTGTGATCCCTATTGACCAGCGGTTATCTGGCTGTCGCGCCACGTGCGCTGCCCATGACCATTTATTGTTATCAGTTTCGACTACGATCCTTAGCACCCGTTTAAACCTGATACACTCTGCTCTCTTCTTGTCCCTTTGGGTTACACATATCATTTTCTCTTCTATTGCTTGCTGCATTGACTTCAACTTCGGTTGAAGCCTCTTTGTAATCCTCCAGGTTTGTTCTCAATAGGTAAGTGCCGGCAAGATGCAGCTGTTACACACCTTCCTCTTGAGGGACAGTGACAATCTCCAATTCATGATTTGAGAGTGCTTACTGAGTGTGCTCCACCTCATTATTATTCTTCCAGCTACTTCAATGTCGTGGTTCGGCTCCGATGTTACTACCTGTCCAAATAGAAGTACACATTTCAAGATATCTGACGCCAAATGACCTTCAGAAATGACCATTGTGTGACATATGGAAAAATGTCCTTTTTCAAGTGCGAACGTTATATGACATATTGTTCTGCAATGAAAGGTGTGGCTTCTGTGGATTCTACTTGGCCTACATTGCCAAATCCGCAGCCACATGGATCAGCGACAGTCGGTACAAACACGAACACCATGACGAAATTGACGCAATTCTGCCTCCGTCGTCAAATTCACAGCGACATGCGGATTCACAGCGCACCTCCGTAAGAGCGAACCCTGTCTCCGACTGACAAGTTCCCAGAAGAAATCAAATCAATCCTGATAGTTTTGTAGTCACTGTTAGGCACACTTCAAGTGTTCGTCGGCAGGCTAAAGTCACAACACACTGAAGCCGTACAACAGGTACTGCGTGTTCTACGTCCAGTGCCTGCTCAGCAGGCACCATGAACCAATGATATACATTGAAACATGATACCGCTGAAGGCTGCGCCCACTACTATTGATTGCAGCTGTCTAGCTTAGTTTCGCGTGTTTTTTTAAATGCGAAGCATTTCTTAGTGAACTTCTGCTACTTTGATCTATCTATCTATCTATCTATCTATCTATCTATCTATCTATCTATCTATCTATCTATCTATCTATCTATCTATCTATCTATCTATCTATCTATCTATCTATCTATCTATCTATCTATCTATCTATCTATCTATCTATCTATCTATCTATCTATCTATCTATCTATCTATCTATCTATCTATCTATCTATCTATCTATCTATCTATCTATCTATCTATCTATCTATCTATCTATCTATCTATCTATCTATCTATCTATCTATCTATCTATCTATCTATCTATCTATCTATCTATCTATCTATCTATCTATCTATCTATCTGCTTACTTCGCGTGAACCAAAATTAGCATTGTAAGGTAAGATGGTTTGGCGAATAGGACGCGCTGGTCAACACATGAACTATGTCCCAATCCCGTCACGTACGTCGTCAAACACTTCTCGCTAGACAGTGGCACAAATTCACGGGCGGTTATGTGCCGCAGGTAGGCGGGTATGTGCCACAACTAGGTGATTGACACTTAGTATCTTCCCAGAAACGACGGGAACACACATGAACAATTTTAAGGCGCGAGCGTTAAGAAATACCCGGCATCGGTAACGTCGACCCAACGAATGCAAAAAATAAATGTCAGAGTCCCAGCTGCAATCGAACCCAAGCATTCTGCATGGAAATGAAGCATTTTACTACAAAGTTACGCCAGGTCTCGGAACTACTTTTCGAATGAACGCTAATCTTCGTGAAACGTCAATAGTGGTTGCAGTGCTGCCTACGCAATTTTATAAACCTTACATATGTACTCCTTTGATACAGCCGTCACGTCGGTTTAGCGTCGATTGTGGTTAGTTGCTAGGCGATCAAGTTGATTTATGTGGCAGTGCCCAGGGCCAGCGTCTTCGTGAGCGTCAGCGCTTCATATCAGCTTCTGGTGTTGCTAACACGCATCTTCTACTTGGCATCGTTGCGGAAGTGTGAACAACTGGTTATATAAACATCTGGAACTCGTCAACATATGTCTGTGCGTGAAACATTTGTACATATATTTAGTGTCATTCCATGACGTGTCTCTTCATAGAAAAATTTCAACACGGTCCCCTTCCCTCCGCATGTGTTGCATGACGCTGATTCCCAGGTTTTTATTCTACAAAGTACAGTACAGAAAGTACAATAGACACAAGTAAGGGGCAGGGTTGGCAAAAATGCAAATAATGCCTGACAAGGTGCCGTAACCAGTCCGTGGATAGATTGGTTCGTGGGATCTGCCAATCTTTTTTTTTTGATGACCTCTTCTTCCTATCTCTCTCTTTTCATCCGTGAATACCCTTGCCTCAGAGCCGGATAGCAAACCGGACGCTCGCCTGGTTGACCTTCCTGCCTTTCCTTCCTCTACCTCCTCGTCCTTGTTCAACCTAACCGCTACCCTTCGCCGTCGTCGGTGGAGTCTAAAATACAGCATTTTACCAGTTAAGGAAAAAAAAAGCCAGTTTTGCCACAAGGGCGAAGCAGCGAATGCAATGGCAAGAAATTGGAATGTCACATGAAGAACGGCAAGCAGCTTGATGTATGAAGTATGCCACTCAAGCACAATAAAGGACGCTCGAAAGGAGCGCACAGGTATACTCAGTACAAGCGTGAACTAACCACCGTCACAGTTGTAACGCCTTGGTGTTTTAGCGACCCATTGAAAGTGTTGGCAACGCAGAAACTGATGCTCTAAAATGTTCCTTTATTATAAGACATTGCGTGTGGAGTGAATCTCTATGTCTCCTGCCACGCTGTGGTGTCAGAAACAAGATGTACCCGGTGGTATTTGTTTTTTCTTCTCACATATCATAGGTATCTACAGAAAAGGGCCACGTTTCCGTACACGTTTCAATGGCACTTTTAAAATTAAAAATAACTTAGTGGCGTTGCGTCATAGCAAACACGCTCAAGCTTCTCCGAGATATGTGAACCACCAGCGGTGACTGCTGTGTATAAAGAGCGCACCGTTACTACGCCGGAACATGCGTGACGTGTCGTTGAGTTGTCTAATGGAGCGCGCTGCGGAGTGAGGGGTCGCTGGCTTGGATCTCCAGTTGGGTGTTGTGGAATTTTTCGGTTTGGTTTATTTTTCTTAGTGCCAATTTACATAATTAGAGTACATACATATGCATGGTAACGGCTACGGCAAATGCACGTCGAGAGTGTCCAATAAATTGCTACCCATATAAAGAGCCAAATGAAGTCATGACGCAACACTTCTTTGCAGACTAGTTGGTTCATACTCGAAAACTCTCATACTCAAAAAGCAGTTAAGAATCGAACGCAGATCCTCAAACTTAGCAGCCGGACGTCCCAGCCATGCAAAATCAGCAGTTCATTCTTTTTGTAAGATGATTGAGTAAGTTGAGTTTAGTGACGTAAAAGCAGCTAGTGTTATTCTGCACCAGCTACAATGAGTATGATAGATGGGCAAAAGGAACAGTGCATCTTGCAGGGCTCGCGCAATATGCATTCGGAAAAGGCTACAATGTCACAAGTGACGGCGGTCAAATTTCAGACGCTGCAACGCCAAACCTCAGTAGTTACAGGAAGGTCCCCCGTTTCTCATGACCGCTGTGGCGTACCGAAAGTCACGCCGTGTACATCACACAAAGCCATACAAACCGTAGCGATAACCTTCGCTGCGGCCAAATAATGGCCAAAATGTTGCCTGTAAGGAGCAGGGGAATGAACGGTGCAAACAAACGTGCCAGTCGGGGACAATGGAAGCTGCCTAATTCGAGCAATAAATTGTGCAGAGCGGTGGACCTCGACATCCATATCTAAAGGGCCTTTCACTCGACCCTTGCGGGGGCATCGCTTTATGGACAGCACACGTTGAAACGAAATGACCATGTCTCAGCGTCCATGAGACAGAGCGCAACGTGACCCAGTCGTGGGCTTTAGGGCTGATGCGCCAACTCACTTTTCCAGTAAAGGTGATAGGAGGGGCGGGATGCCGGAAGTGTGTTCCCATGCAGTCAGCTGTTAGGAAATTTTGTGGTGTGGTTCAAACAGCTTGGGGCCTTACCGCAGACGGATTGAAAATGAGACCGCAGCGCAAGCAACGAACGCTGAGCAAAGTTCCTTCTGATTCCTGCCTCAAATACAGTTGGCTACTGTCTCTACAGGCCAGTGTGGCCTGAATTTTCACTAAAAGAAAAAAAGTGTGATTTCATATGCCACACGCTTTTGATTTTGTCGTTTTGGTTGTAGACAAACGCTGAATGACCTTTCATTCGATTAATGAAAGAAGTGAGATACGGGCAAAACCCTCATCAATTCTTGCAGGAGATTCCACATATTTAGACAATTGTACAAAAAGACATCGACTCAGAAGACGATGACAAAAAGAACTGCACAGTCTGACGGTGACTAGGCAGTAAATGTTATCGAATGTAAACTATACATTGTGTTCATACAAAGTACCATACACACATTTTTAACGAATCCGTTAGGATATTTGGTGCTGTACAAACCCAAACCTAGTTAAACTGCACGAAGCCATGACAAGTTCATGCAGTAAGGCAGCTTCTTTTTTCCAAATTAAAGAGACGCGTGAATTTATAAGAACATATATAGTGCAAAAAACAAAAAAAACATTTGAGTTTCGCTCGACGCGAAAGCTTGTGAAACACGAAGCAGTGATTTGCATGATTTTCAGTGACGCTGGCGTTCGCGGGCAAGCGCGGGCTTCCAAACGTGCAGCCTTCTTGGCATCCATCGTGGGAAAGCAAACCTTTATTTGTGATGCGCCATTTCTCCTCCTCGTCACCCTTACTTCCCTCCCTTTACTATTGACCATAGATCGGCAACCTGCGGCCCTCAGGGAGATATGCAGCGGCCACCGGCACGTCATCAACATCCCTCCTCGTTCCCTCATCAATTTCTGTTAGAAGGCCGATAAAGCAGTTTCGAATAAAAATGGCAAATGAAGCAATCAACCCTATTTTTGTCTATTTCACAAACATTCGAAAGAGCGTGGAATGAACCAATTGATGGAACTTTTATTTTTTTTAAAAGGATGGCTCTGAGTCGGAGTTTGGGAATATGGGAGGAATAGAGTATTTGGTACACATCTTCAGCACATTAGGATAACATCAGTTTTTAGTTCACCTGTTACAGTACACGTTGTAAAAATCGATTTCTTCCAGACTACTCCAAACAGGCCACTTTTACTAGCATAGGTGGCTAGTGCTTTTTGACTTTCATCATTGCACTGTAGCACAACTTCTGAACTTCGTATGTCGTGGCCTAGCAGGTGTTGGATGTGTACTTGCCCTCACGAGAAAGCAGAGCAAACCCAAATGTGGTCTGCTCGGCATAATTCTTGACAATGTGGGCATCGAGGAGATGTGTTTTCATGGTATAACTGTGGGTTAAGCGCAAAAAGGAACAGCAAAACACAGAACAAGCGCTTGTCATGTGTTCCTTTTCTTCCTGCGCTTAAACTACAGTTATACCATGCATATCCAACTAGCCCAATTTTCGATTCTGAAATGTTTGAGATTGCCTGCCTGGCTCCAAATAATTTGTCAAGTACATGTGGTGTATTGGCTGCAATGGCCATGACCTGAGTCAGAAATATATCTTGCTGACGAGTAAGTGTGCGGTTGACACTCGCGACGCGCTAAATTGCCCACGAAATAAAAAATGCACATGCTGGCCATTCTAAGAGTAAATGCGCCCTTGATTTTTAACAAAGGGGCTGGTTTAGCTTGTCAGATCATTCGTTTACTGGTGGTTCTCAATTTTACACAACTATAATTCATTAATGCTGTGCTAGAAGAACCTTCACGCAACATTTTTAGATAGAGGTTGAAGAGGTCAGCCTGGTTTGACGATGAACTGAGATGGGGGGTGATGAATCAATAGCCAAGCCCACCCGCTTGCACGGCGACCGCATGAGTGGCTTCATTATCGCCGTACATTCCAGTATGGCCCGGTGTTCACAAAATTTTCGCATTGATTTCACAGTCCTTCTTATGTCATTGTCCAATAAAAGCTGTCTTCCGACAACTTAGTGGGCCCACCTACCCCATGACATAAAACCACAGCTGCACAGCAGCCCTTAATCTGCATGCAAAAATAAAAGAACAAAAAAAGGTGTATTCACCTGTAAAAATAACGGTGCATCACTTGGAAACATGGCTTCGAATAAGAAAAGAGCAACACTAGAAAAAAAGGATGAATAGATACATATCAGTAATATCTAGAGATTACAAAGTTAAAGAGTAACTTGCTTGATTCACAACAAAACAAATCAAAATTAGTTAATGTATTGGGATAGAGAAGGTAGAGCAAGGTATGGCAGAAGTGTTGAACCAAAGAGTTTATATACGCATGATTCGTAAAATCCGTGTCCCCCTTTTCTTGTCGCCTAACTCTGTTCTATTTCATTTCAGAGGCAAGCAATCCTTTCTTACACTTACTAAGTTCCCTTCAATTTCACATTGAAAACGCACACTTATTCTGCAGCATATACAAGGAAAAATACGTTGCTGGATGCGAACAATGCCAACGACACAAACGTCCCACGGCTACGCCGCCAGGACTTCTCCATCCTGTTCCACCTCCTCTTCGTCGAATCTTCGCTAGCGCGTATACAGCTGATAAATGGTGGTCATGTGAGCATCAATAAACAAGTAAGCAGTTGTTGTCCCAAAATGTACTTGGTAAGTAAACCGAATGCATTTTTTTTCATTCGATGTATTTTTTCAAGCTAGAAACTATTGTCGTGCCCCAGACAAATACACAGTAACTTAAGTACGACCAGGACAGTTAAGTGTTAATAAAGTTTTCAAGTGCATTGAGAGAAGGTGCTTGAGGCGACCAACTATTCCTGTTATGCAAGCACACTTTTGCATAACTGCAATGACATGGCAATCCTAGGACATACTTGCACAAAATGCCATTTCTAAGTTGTTAAAACTATCAATGCTTTAAATGCTCCGACCATATAAACCTCTGTATCCAGGGAAAGGGTTGGCAACTATGTACTAAAAGTAATAGTTTACTATTACTTTTAGTAAACTATTTGTCCTAAAAGTAACAGTCCTTGTTTTACTTTCATTTTTTTTTTGCTATTAGAGAACAACCATGGTGCTAGTTTTTGTAATAGGTTATTGCAGATGCATGGGAGGTCATACACGTTGTGGCCATAAAAGAAATGCTGGTGGTATCGGCATATTCAATGAACGTTTTTTTGGGAGTATAATAGCGTATAATAATGCGACAGCGTTAAAGTGCTCGTTTCACGACAATTCCGTCTTGGTGTTGGTGTCGGCTGCGTTGGTTGTCAGCGAAAAATCATCTTTTTTTTGTGTGTGACCGTGAATAAAAAAAATGCGAATAAAAAAAAAGTCTGCGTGGGTGTTCTAGCCTACAGGCACGCGTGGACTTGTGAATACAGTAAAATTAACTACATCTGCTTGGAAACGCAACGAAAGTAACTTTCATGCTTCACAAACACACGCGTCTTGTATACATGCTTCACAATGCGACATAAAATGTTGCCGTAATAACGCGTGGCACAAGTGCACATTGCCACCAGGCATCAGAATATGTGAATAGGCATAATGACTTCGTAGTTTAAAGCCAGTCACCCATTACAAAATGCACACATGCTAATGCATGTACCTTAAGGCCACGTAGGGGGTGGATGACAAGCTCGAACAGATTTCATACAGTAACTGTTTGAAGTACGCCCTAAGAACAGAATACCGCTACTGCATTCAACCCAATTTTTTTTTAATGCGAAGCATTTCTTAGTGAACTTCGGTAACTTTGAGGGTATCTATCTATCTATCTATCTATCTATCTATCTATCTATCTATCTATCTATCTATCTATCTATCTATCTATCTATCTATCTATCTATCTATCTATCTATCTATCTATCTATCTATCTATCTATCTATCTATCTATCTATCTATCTATCTATCTATCTATCTATCTATCTATCTATCTATCTATCTATCTATCTATCTATCTATCTATCTATCTATCTATCTATCTATCTATCTATCTATCTATCTATCTATCTATCTATCTATCTATCTATCTATCTATCTATCTATCTATCTATCTATCTATCTAGCCGCTTGCGACTTTTAGCTCTACTGGCCGTTTCAATAATGGTATCGATGCCAAACTGGTATGGCATATCATGACTGTATGAAGAACATATTTGACTAGTCATAACATAATCATGACATGTATTTCATGAATGTCATGATTTACATATCATGGTCCTGCAGCTCTTGCGGTGGTCTCGTGCACATGGCATGTTGCAAAACTGGCATGGTACAACATGATTGCATGGCGAACACAAGCGACACACCCAAACATCAAAATTATGACATGCGTGTCCCGTAAACACATGACTACATGTTACGCTCATGATGCGCCCGTGGCCATTTCGCTAGCTTCACATGTACCAAACTCGGTATTACGTGACGCGAACGGACGACATAGGTAAATGACACATCCAAACATGATAGTCATGACATGCGTGTCATGTAACAACATGTCTACATGCCACACTCATGATGCGCTCGCGGCCGTTTCGCTGGCTTCACATATGCCAAATTTCGTATTACGTGAAACCATAAACCATTGGATGACGAAGTTATATGGCAGGTGCAACATGACAATCATGACAATCATAAGATGCGTGTCATGTGAGAACATGACTATATGCCACAGTCAAGGCGCAAATACATTTACTTCGACATGACGTGGTTCGCGTGCTCGCCGGCGTTCATTTCGTCGCGTCACGTCGGCGTTGCCACGCCAGGCGCCAGTCCTGCCGTATACTTGCAGGCGCACGCCGCGCTACGTTGCTTTGACTGATGCGTGTTTCAGCGCATCCGGCGTCACTTCGTTTCGTCACGAAAAGAGGGAGACGCAGTGTAGTCTGGGTAACGCATCGGCGCGAAATGCAGCATGTCACGTTTCACGCCAGTTGCCGTCGGGCCGCGCCGACGGACGCTGGTCGCGCCTGGCCTCAGACTATAGAGCGCTCACGTTTTGCTAACGTGGCGTCGCTGTGGCCAGCGCGAGCGCTCGTCACAGCTACATTGGAGTATATTGAGAGGCGATGTGATCGCCAGAGCTTATGAACACGTTTCGCATGGACTCTGCATTTTGACCTTGCTACATCGCCACAAGTTTCCTTTCCTGCGCCTGAAAAGTGACCCAACGCTCCAAGACGGCACCAGGCACCGTTGGAAATCACCACTTCACACCGGCAAGTCGTTGTTTTGCTGCTGTGAACGCAACGCATCATGCCCGACTATGCTAGGCCACCGTGCTCACCCTAACTCCGGCGTCATTGTGACAAGACGCCGCCTTTCTCTGTCAGCGTTCGCTTCCAGAGCACGTCCCAGACAGGAAAATGAAAGTTGTCGTAACAGGAACGCCAATAGCTGATGAAGAGCTTAATGACGGATCGTGGTCACATACTGCGTTGGCCATGCAACGCCGATATCGCCGTCCTGATTCCGAGCGCAGCTCAGACGCGACTGAGAATGTGATCACCGACACCCAACGCGGCAAGCCGACTCCTTGCCGGGCACGACCACCGCCCGACCCAAAGCGACGCCCACTGCCACGGTTACCCCCTGAAGACTACAAAATAGTCCTGCGACTGCAGGGTTCATTACACCTAGCCGACATGGGACCAGCCCACCTCTCTGAAGCCTTATGTGCCGCTGCCGGATTCGACTCACCCGAAGTCCTTCACACCGACCAGATGCGCATTCACCTGACCAACAACACTATCACTGTCAGCACGCCTGATGTGAACCGTGCAATGGCTTACCTGAAGATTACAAATGTGAAAATTGCTGACCAATCCTGTGCCATGGCTGTGTACGCCCCTGCACCCGACAACTCGGTTAGAGGCACAATATTCAATGCGCACAGCTTCGAAAGCGACGACCAGATTTTCAAAGAGCTTCGCGCCCTCAATCCAACTATCGACATCGTAAGCGCTCGGCGACTGGGAAAGACCAGACATTTCGTCTTAACCATCGCTGGTCATACCCCACCCAAGCCTGTCCGCTACCTTGCTTTCACGCTCTTGATCTTTCCCTTCAGAAAACGGGTAGAGGCGTGCTTCAATTGCAGACAAACTGGTCATAAAACCGACGTGTGTCCGAAGCCGAAACAAGACAATTGTCGTCATTGTAGCGAAAGCCATCCGCAACCAACCGACAGCAAAGAACTCACTTGCCAGGCGCAATCCGTCGTTTGTAAAGGCGGCCACCTAAGCGGCAGTTGCAACTGTAAATACCGGTTCCTCAAAAAGGAGCTTCCAGGAAGCGACAAGAGCACCGACAAAGCAACTCAGCACCTTTCATACTCTCAGACCGAGGGTACTACTACCGACAATAAGAGCTGTCAAGAATCTTTCCCGCCGCTTGGGGGAAGGAGCACCAGTGCTACCAGACCTGACAACGGGGCCCACTCCCGATCCCTGTCAAGGACCCGGGATCACCACAACAGACTTCCGACCGTCCCACATGCAAAGAGTGTTGCTTGGCAGACGGACAAGCAGTGACAGGCGCACACACAACCCTTCGAAAACCAACAGGTGAGGGAATTGGCAGAACAGGTCAAACTATTCCAACAACAATTGGCTGCCGCTAATGATAAAATTAAACAATTGGAACGCAAACAAGCGCCCGCTAGCGCCACTATTACGAACAGTACTGAACAGATTGTGGCCTGTGCCGCGCAAAATGATAACACTGCCATAATAGACGTAGACGCGGTCAGGGGCACAAAACGTAAGGCTGCCGAACCAACAGCCGTAATTACCACCGCAGACCTGAACGTCTCACAAATGAATAATCGAATTGAAAGACTAGAAATTTTATTCGGCAAAATGTCTAGGGAGCAAACAACTCAAAACCAACAGCTCACTGAGAGTATCGGTGCCCTTGGTATGGCTCTCACTAACCTTACAGCTCGCTTAGATTCGCTTCCCGCTCTGAACGAGAGTGTAGCTGCGGCCGGCGTAATCACATCACAGACACCGTCCTCAACTCCCACGCAGCCCATTGCTCACAAAAGTTCCAAAATGCCTTCGACCCAATCTGTCAGGGCAACGTCATATTCCCTAAAAGATGGCCAATGCGACTAGCATGCTCTTCTGGCAGTGGAATTGCAGGAGCTACCGCAACAAACTGGCAGCTTTGCAATTTCACCTCCAATACACCGACCAGTCCCCTGATATAATTGCGTTACAGGAGACAAGCTATCCTGCGAAACTGTCTGGATTTGCCGCATTCAACAAATTTACCACTGCCGGTAAGCAACCGGCTACTGCCATACTGATGCAACGCAATCTCACGGCAATCCAACTTGACTTGCAATATACACAAATAGCTCACACTCTCGTAGAACTTCTCCCCCACAAACGCTCAGATAGGAGTGTATACGTTTTAAATTTGTATAGTGCACCCAGAGATACTAGCACCCACGTTGCTTCACCTAAAAGAAAAGTTAGCAGAATAGCGGGTCACTCACAGCTGATAATAATGGCAGACTTTAATGCCAAACATATCGAATGGGGCTACCCCAAATGTGGCCGCAAGGGCACTAAACAATGGGGAACGATTAGGGACTTGGGTCTTACCCTACTCACGCTCGCCGACCGACCAACCAGGATTGGGAAAAGTGTCATTCGCAACACAACCACCGACTTGACACTTGTTAAAAACGCTTACGCAGTTACGTGAGAAAACACTGAACGACATTTAGGAAGCGACCATTATCTGCTTTCCATCAACGTACCCACTAAAGGCTGCAAAAAAAAACAAAACAAAATTCACTGCTAAACACATGAACTGGGATGTCTTTCGATTCCTGAGAGACAAGCGCTTAACCACCGCTATCGAAGATCTCAATGAGTGAACTACCGATCTCACTAATGATGCTAAACGGGCTACATGCGAAACGCCAATGGAGCGGGACGGCCCCGTCCCGGACTCGAAGCTTGTGCACCTATGGGAAGCACAAGCCAGCTTACATCGCCGATGGCTCCGCCAAAAGCACAATCGAAAGTTGAAACGCCGACTTGCGTAAATTGACAGGGACATCAAGGAGTACTAAAAAAAACTTAGTCAAACACAATGGCATCAGCTATGCGACAGGCTCAACGGTCAGCTAGGAAATAAAAACACCTGGCATCTTCTCAGGCACCTATTGGATCCTGAGCAGACTAAAAGCACGTCGCGCAATAAAATGCATCAGCTCGTTTCTAAATACACGAGCACCAACCATGAATGAGTGAAAGAACTGAAAAACAGGTATTTAAACACACAGGTAGAGTCGTCACAAATGCCTGAATACTCCGGAAATACTAACTATGAGCTAGATCTAGATGTAACCAAGGCGGAAATACGTGCTGTTTTGAATAGTATTCGTACAACGGCTTCCCCAGGAGATGATATAATTTCCACCAAAATTGCGTAACCTAGACGATAAGTCTATTACAGCAATTACTGACTTTATGAACAAACATTGGGCGTCTGGGACACTACCGCCAAGTTGGTAACATGCTCGAGTAATATTTATTCCCAAGCCGGGCAAGAAATTGAGTCTGGAAAATCTTCGGCCTATTTCCCTTACATCATGTTTAGGGAAAATAATGGAACATGCAATTCTACGACGACTAACAGCTTATGCAGAGTCGAGGGACCTGCTACCCCCCACGATAGTGGGATTCCGCCAGCAATTATCCACACAGGATATAATGCTGCATCTTCTCAATGATATAATAAATTCTAGACACACAGCGGCTACCAGGACCATCCTGGGCCTGGATATCACTAAAGCATTTGATGATGTGTCCCATGCTGCTGTACTTGACAACTTGGACCAAATGAATGTCGGCAGTTGCACTTACAAATATATCAGAACTTTTCTGCATGAACGAATGGCTGAACTAGCCATTGGCGACCTAAAAAGTGACAAAATCACCCTTGAAACACGGGGCACTCCGCAAGGAGCCGTGTTATCACCATTCCTCTTAAACATTACGATGCGTGGCCTGCCCATTCTCTTGGATCAGATCCCGCACATTAGGCATTCGCTTTATGCTGATGATATCACCATATGGACCTGCACAGGCTCAGATGGGGAAATTTGTGACGTGTTGCAAACAGCCGCGGACACTGTTAAAGAGTACGTAAGGAAAGTGGGCCTTTGTTGTTCTCCCAACAAATCCGAGCTCTTAGTAATCAGAATCAAAAACAAGAATGATGACCCCTACAGTGTACTCGGCTGCTGACCCGCAGGTGGCGGGATCGAATCCTGGCGGCGGCGGCTGCATTTCCGATGGAGGCGGAAATGTTGTAGGCCCGTGTGCTCAGATTTGGGTGCACGTTAAAGAATCCCAGGTGGTCGAAAATTCCGTAGCCCTCCACTACGGCGTCTCTCATAATCATATGGTGGTTTTGGGACGTTAAACCCCACATATGAATCAATCAACCCCTACAGTGGGGCGCGCTCCGCAATCGATATCACAGTAAATGGGAACGTTGTCCCCACTGTTCGCACAATCAAGGTTTTAGGAATGCTCATCCAGCATAATACTCATAACGCGGAAGCTATCAACAAGCTACAGGCATCCGTTCAGCAAACGACTAGGCTTTTAAGGAGAGGGGCAACGAAAAATCTGGGAATGAAGTAATTCTACCTATGCAAGTTAATCCACGCTTTTGTAATCAGTCGAGTCACCTACTCGTTCCCCTATATCAAATCAGAAAGAATGATCTAGAGAAACTAGGCTCCCTAATTAGACCTAGGACTTCCCAGATATGCAAGCACAGAAAAACTACTGCGCCTTGGTATCCACAACACAGTGGAGGAACTAATAGAAGGGCATTTGATGGCCCAAGAAGAAAGGCTCTCACGAACCAAAGCAGGCTTGCACATACTCAACCGTCTCGGACGATGCACTAGTTGTATGTTCAACAACAAGGTTTTCCTGCCAGCGGCGACTCGTGCAGACATTATAATTAAACCCCTGCCCAAAAATATGCTGGCAGGAATACATGACGAGAGACGAAAGGCAAGAGCAGAAAACCTCGCGAAACAATTTCAGGATCGCCCAAACGTTCTGTATGTTGACGCCGCTCGACAAGCGAGAGACCGTTACATCATATGCGCGGTGACCGGCAGTGGGGAGCTTATTACTGCAGCCACCGTAAAAACGGCCTCAGCATTAGAAGCAGAAGAAGCCGCCATCGCGCTGGCCACCTCAATTCCGGCTACCAATTCCATCCTGAGTGATTCGAAAAGAGCGCTAATGAATTTTACGATGGGCTGTGTTGGGCTGAAAGCGGCTATCATTATCGAAAATAAGACACGGGACAATTAAATACAACCTATACGGGTGCCCGCTCACGCGGGGAATCCAGGGAATGTGGCGGCCCACCGCGTAGCCCGAGGTTTAATCAACCGGGACGTGGACCCCTCCACCCTGTACTTCTCGCAGGAAGGGATCACCACGTATAACGAAATTACAGCGTATTACCGAGAGAACCGCAAGACATACGCGGCCCCGCAGGCAGATATGTCAAGGGAACAGGTCACGATTTGGAGGCAAATCCAAACAGATTCCTTGCCCAGCCCTCATCGGCTGTCTAAAATTTATCCAGAAGAGATTACACCAAACTGCCGACATTGCAGCTGCGTAAAAGCTACACGAAATCACATTCTTTGGGAATGCGAGGATAACCCCCCACCAAGAACAATACTGCCATCTTCCTCCCTCGAGGCGTGGGAGTCGCTCCTGTCGTCAGCTGACTACCGTCTTCAGGCAGAAGTGGTTAACTGGGCCGAGATGGTCGTGGCAAGCTTTTGGCCACCACCCTTCGAACCACCGGCAAATTAAGTTTACTGCCCTAGCTATGCCATTAATAAAGTTGTTTCTCTCTCTCTCTCTCTAGAGTATAATGGGCCTTCATGATGCGCTTGCGGCTGTTTTGCTAGCTCCACATACACCAAAATTGGCGTTACGTGACGTCGATGGATAACGAAATATATTACTGGCGCAAACACGCGTGTCATGTGAGAACATGACAACATACTACGGTTGTAGCGTGCTCGCAGCCGTTTCGCTGGCTCCACATATACTAGATTTGGTATCACGTGACGTGAATAGATGAAGATAAACGACACATCTAAACACGATAATCATGACACAGAAGTCATGTACGGTATCATTTACCTCCACCTCGTAACGTTTGCTGATTTTAAAGTGACATATCAACATTTCTCATTCGTGATTCGCATATCATCGATTCCCACTCTACGTGGGATCTGCCAATTTTTTTCATCGCAACCTTGTGACATGCGTGCTGTAACTGAGAATGACTTATTATTCAGTTTTGATGGCTATTGCACAAAACTCCAATTTGCCGTGCGGCCCGCCACTGTGTCAGCTTCAAGCAGCTTAGCCTTCTGCCTCAAATGGTTGCCGACCCCACCTATAGGCTATATAGTTGCCTATAAGTACACCAGAAGGAACTCTGGCGCTAGTGTCTAATGGAGCTGCAACGCACGGCGCTTAAAGGAGCCCTGAAACACTTTCTTGAGTAACCGTGGAATTAATTCACTGGAAAAGCGTATTACCTCACAAATTGAACGTCGCAAAAACTTTAACAGTCCGTCCAGCACCAGCGGAGTTGTCACACGCTGCGATCACATTCTTTCTTCTCTTGCCCCGACGAAAGTGCTGGAAGCTGAGCTGGTAGGGATGGGAGGGGGAAACAAAAAAAAAAAACGGCACTCGCACCTCGTGAGCTGGGACATTTTCTTCTTTTTCTTTCTTCAAATACGCGGCTTTTTCAGTGCGACTTCGCGCGCTCGCGTGGAAAAGTGACGGTCTCTCACGGCGACCTCAGTAACAACCAAGCGCACCATGTTCAAATCATCCATTGGCTGATGGATGGGCTTATTGGGCTTAATTCTGTGATTTGTCGAGAGGAGAGAGCGCTTTTTTTAGCGGACTTTGATAATTTATTGTGAATTCCAGGCCGCGTGCTGCGCGATATAATATTCAGCTCGCGTGTTCTCGAGAGCCTCAACTACTGATCGGCAGCGTTTTCTGACCATGCTCAAAAAGTGTCGCAGGGCGAGAAAGATGGGTAATACGCAAATTAGTTTAAACTTCGTTTTTAAATGCGGAGCATTGTATAGTCCCAGCTACTCGCAAATACGGCCTTGGTGGCCGTGTCGGCGACCCCACTGCTCATGCTCGCGCTTCGCGTCTCGTGCCGCATGCGCGTCTCGTACCGGAGAACGCCGCTTGCGTCGCTGAGATTGGACGTGCGACGCGTAGGCTCCGGAAATATTTGCCAAGAACCATGAAAATTTCGATGCCACCCTTATGAAAGCGTCGAGAGCCACCTCTTAGCATCAAGAGGGACCTGCTGACACCGATGCAACGCAGGTGGGTCGAAATTTAAACCATTTTTCGCCCGATTTCGGCCACGCCGGGAGGAGCTTACCTCCGCTTAGGTTAGCGTCCACTCCGGTGGTGCGGGGCCTTCCCTGAATACTCCGCACGATGTCGACCACTACCCAACGTGACTACGACCCAGCCTTCATGGCCTGCACTCAGATTGATGTGCAACAGGATGTTGCCATCGAACATGAACCCACAAACGTCGAAGATGAAGGCCTTTTCCAGCTCGTGACACTACGACGAAAAGCTGCGCAGCAGAAGATGATGTCCAAGCCGACTGCCGGAAATCCCTGTGGACCCATCTCCAACAGCAGTGCTCGCACCTCACAGCCGAAGAGTAACCCGAATAAGTGGCGCCCATGCGACACTCCCAAGGTGAGCGCATATGACATCCTAGTGCTGTTGAAGCCCCGCAAAACTCTGCACCTGAAGACGGCCTTCCAGACTGGAGATCTGGGTGCTGCTATTGCCCAGTACGTCGGGGGCGAAGCTGCCGCTATTCTCAACATTTGGCCAGTATGGACACAGAACGTGATTGTCTGCGGGACGCAACATGTGGTGGCCGCAAACAAATTGGCCCGTGATTGGAACCTCAACGTGGGATCTGGCTTCGTTCCTCTGCGGAGCCATCTCACATTCAATAGTGAAAAGTGTCGAGGCGTCATCACCGTGCGGGCAGACAAGACAACGACATCACTAAAAGGCAAAGTGGTTTGGTGCGAGGGCGAGCTGGTGTTCTTGCGAAAACTCGGAACATCTAACGTTGCGGTGCTCACTTTCGTGGGCCGGAGAGTGCCCCGCTACGTTTGCCACAACTTTGAATGCACACTTGTTAGGTAGTATAAGAAGACCGTCCCAGCCTGCCACCTCTGTAGGACAATCATTCACTGGATAAACAATTGCCCACATCCGGATGTCGCAAGATGTGGCTATTGGGGCCAGCGAGGAGGCGCCTCCGAGCAGGGCCTAGCTGAACACGAGTGTACCCCTTCATGCATGGTTTGTGGGGAGGACCATCTCACCGGCTCCGCAAACTGCCAGGTGAAATTCCGCCGGATTCAACGCCCAGGAAAGCCACAAGGGGTTCCTAAAAAGAAGACGAGAAAGGCTTCCGGCAATGGAGGTAGGGTGGCTAGAATGGGGAGGTGTGATGAGTGGGGCGCTTTTCGCTTGTCGGAGAGGGTCACTCGGCGCGCCGGTGCCGCAAGGGGCGCTGAAGGCAGCAGCGCGGGTAGGGAGCGGCGCACTTCCCTGTTTTTGCTGCAGGTGCGCTGGGATTTCCTTCGCAATCAGTCGCCACATAGCAAGTATGCCATCAGTCAGTGTTTGCGCTAGGTCCCTCTGAAATGCCCGAGGATGTCAACGGTAAAAAAAAGAAGACCCAGCGTTGGTGCTTTGTGCCTGGGTGCCGATAGTGTCGATAGATCATGCATCGTACACTGCTGAGCGAACTGACTCCCGCCTGTATATTATTTCGCAGGCTACGTTGCGAGAAAGCGTATACTTAGCAATAATTGTAAAGAGTGCAAGAATGCCTGTCTTGTCTCGAGAGAAAATGTGCCAGGAAATCTCCCAGCCCAGGTAAGCAAGCTGTGGGATCTGGGCGGACTTTTGTATCCGTCGAATTCCCTTCATATACTCATCCTGAACCTTGAGGACAAAATCACTCGCTTCTTGAGCTCAGCACGTATTCTTGAGCACAGCACACTTCTTGAGCTCAGCAATCGGACATAGAGATGCTGAAGGGGATTGGCGAGACACAACAAATTGGCTGCCCAAAGCATGGTGCTCTCTTGACCAAAAGTGTGGTGCAATTTTATTGCCTCACTCGTGTCCACTTTTTTTGAAAGGCATGAACCAAAAAGAAGACGAAAAGATAGGGCGGAGAGTTAAGCCATGTGTACTCTAGTGGCAGAGCATGAATACCTTCGCATGCATGAAAATAAAGTTATGTTTTTGTTAAAAAAGTGTCTCCTCTATTTCTGCTGCTGGGGACAATCGTCAAGTCACAGGCTTCGCGGCATACAGTAAGTTTTAGTGCTCTTACAGCGTTACTCGTCTAAGTTAATGAGCAATTGTGGGCTGCTAAAACTTCTACGTTTGGAAACCAATAATTGAATGCCAAGTGAGAATTTAAGCTGTGACTTGCACAAGATTATGCGTTCGCGGCGGAGCAGCAAAACGAGGCTCTTGTACCGATGTTTCTGCTCGTGGATGAAGGAACTTAACAAGCTCTAAGTAATATGAAGCCTTTCAGTAATCGCAACGTCTCGTAACACCCCTGCAGTTTTGCCGTGAGTAACCGCAATACTACGAAATCCACAAAAGCTGGTGTCGGGTCTCGCTTATATGCCTTCTCGAGAATTGTTTTCAGAGGCGAGAAATATAGATACTTAAGCCACGTACGACATTACGTAACTTAAGTATCCTAAGTATTGTCGTACATCGACTCAATAAAAAAGGTTTTCACCGAAAATAGGCAACCGCCATAAAGCGTGAGAGTAGGCCCGTAGCCAGAAATTTTTTCGGGGGGGGGGGCACTTGCTATAAACGAGGGGGGACCCCTTTCCCCCCAGCTAAGGCCCTGCGTCTAACTGCGTGAGAGAGATTTTTGCGGAGATCAGCGCGCGCTCATTCGTATGTCGCCTGTGCAAAGGTACCCACGCCTCTGGTTGCAGCGCTCCAAGCGGCATCGGCGCGCTTTGGGGACCGGTTTCAGCGGCCGCTTTTCACACCTCCTCATTCTAGCCACCCTGATGGAGGTGCGTAGAAGGGCAAGTCCGGACAAGCCACTGGGCCTGCTCCCGCCAACAAGGCATCTAAGGAGTAGAAGAACAGGAACGCATCTGGACAAAGTGTGAAAACGCCATTTTCTCAGGAAGGGGACTTCCCGCCCCTTGACAACAGCTAAGTGGCTACAAATAAGAGCAGTGGTCGCCACCACCTCTTCCTCTTTTCAATAAGCTTTAGAACTCGAGCTTAAGAAAGGAATAGGCTTGCTCCGAACTAAAAATGAGCAACTAGGGCAGGAAATTAATGCACACTAAAGCGAAAGGGCGGAATCGCTTTTACCAGACACTCTGGATAGCGGTAATGGATTGGCCTCACTGTACTCGGGCAAGGAACCGGTCACGTATGACCCTTTCATTAGCACCTTAGGAAGCCACATGTCGGCGTTCGAAAAAAGTGTCACCGACCAAATGGCACAGCTGCCGACAGTAGTTGCACAAATAATACAAGCACAAATGCAACAGCTGGTGAATACACTCACTTAGGAAATATCGACTGCTGTGACCTAAAATGTCATGCCTTAGATCTAGGTTAGTCCTAAATTGTTTAGACCAGCTACCCGTAAGAAAGGTGGGTTGGCTCTTCAAACTTTACGCCAATAATGAGGAGAAAGGTACTGAAGACGTCTCGCTTCTTCCTTCTCTTCAGGCAGTGGAGAGCCAGCCAGTTTCTAATAGTACTAGTCATGGCGCAAGAATCAAGGCAGAGGTAAACTAACTCAAGACAGGAGCCACTGTCAAACGCACAGTGGAATTGTAGGGGTTTCAGGGATCGCGCTAAGCGCAGTCCTTTTCTTTTCTACTTAGAAACATTCCAACATCTAGCAGCTATCGTGACTTTACAGGAACCAGGGGCTTCAGCCAAAATTGACGAATACAATATATTTCGGCGAGATCGACCTACTTGCATTCTTGTACAAAAAGCATTCACGGCATAAAAGGTAGACCTCGACCTGCAGGTAACATATTCGTACATCATGGTCACAGTGTTACCCCTGTGACGCTCCGACCCAGAACTACATTTACTTAAGATATATTGTCCGCCTGAGTTAAAACACATCACTTTTGCGGACATCTTCAGCCAGGCGCTCAAGATAGCTGGCCGGGATCCCGTACTCATTGCTGGCGACTTCAATGCTCCCAGCAGGATGTACGGTTACACTAAGGAGGAAGTTCGCGGTAGAAAGCTATCAGAGCTCATTTCCGAATTAGGCATAACGCTCCAGACTCACCTAGCACAACCAACACGTATAGGAAACTTTGTGACTCGGGACACTTGTCGCGATCTCACTCTTTCCAAACACATACAATACAATTAGTGGTACAAGACTGAAAAAAAAAACGCTAGGCAGCAATCACTTCATTCTTAACTCCATGATTTGCACCCGGCCTCTAAAACGGTTATCGAATCAGGTCAAACTTCCAGATTGGACTGGTTTGTGTTAATAGCTGCCACTGACCAGTTTTATACATGACGGATATAGTTCGTGCGCTGGAAATCTGATGACAACGCTCAAGAAACATGAAGAATGCATACAGATTATGGAGGACTTCCCAGCAGTAAATAAACTTTTACTCTATCTCTGGGAAGATCGCCACAGTCTCACGAAAACATGGAAACGACAAAAGCACAACAGAACGCTGAAAAGACGTACAATGAATCTGATTCAAGAAACTGCCGAGTATTCCTCTCAGTTAGTTGATTCAAACTGGATCGATCATTGCAACATGGCGGCCCAACAGATGTCGGGGAAGAACATGGAAGCTCTTCCGCAGCCTAATAGATCCCGCTCAATCGCGTGGAGAAACACAGGAACACTTACAACGCGCTTTACACCATTTGCGGGGTACAACCACACAACTGGCAGATGCATTGAGGGACAAGTATCTTTGCACGAAACAGGACCCTCGAGGTAAGGAATAGCTCTATGCAGGCAAAGATAACGAAGAAATGGGTAAGGCCTTCCACTTCTACGAGCTCAAGGCGGTCTTAGCCAAAATGAGGAGAGGCACTGCCCCCAGTCGGGACAAAGTTACAGTAAAACTGCTGGCTGACCTCCCTGATCGAGAGTATGAGACCCTTCTTACCTACAATAATGTGAAATGGAAAGGGGAAACACCCGTGCCACTCAATTGGAAAACAGTACTTGTCACTTTCATTCCGAAAGCAGAGATGGAAATTCATGCGGACAATTTGAGACCTATCTCGCTTACATAGTGCGTGGGCAAACTAATCACGACCATGGTGCGAGATAGGCTCTCCGATTATTTGGAAGATCGTAACACATTTGCAGACACGACGTTTGGCTTCTGTCCACACAAGCTGGCACAAGACATATTACAACTCAGTCATGACATACTACAACCAACAGAGCACTCTTAGAACGACAAGATTGTCCTAGAATTAGATCTAAAGGGAGCCTTCGACAACATAAAACACAGCTATATATCAGCACATCTCAGTGAGAATCCTTGTGGCACAAACGCATTCATTTATTTAAAGAATTTCTCGATAGATAGAGTAGCACTCATCGAAATCCAAGACAATGAATATGGACCTTATAAATTGGGTACTAGGGGGACGCCACAAAGCGCTGTGCTTTCCCCTCTACTGTTTAACCTAGCGATGATACACCTTTTGGTCTAGCTAAGGGGATGGGCAAGTGTGCAGCACGCGTTGTACGCCGACGATATCACCATCTGGGCCATGGGAGAAAACATTGGGCATGTTGAGGGAAGCCTGCAAGCAGCCGCTCACGTAGTGGATCGTTACGCAGAGCGCTGCGAACTCCAGTGTGCAAAAAAAACAAATAAGAATTTGCGCATATTACGCCATCGCCTAAAAACACCACAAAACGGCGTCTCTCTTCAGCAAGTGGCCCCATACGCGAGGCTAAGGATACTCGAATTCTCGGACTCTTCATCCACAATCAAAGGAGAGTCGACACAACAGCACACGAAGGCTTCGGAAGGTTGGGGACTAAGTGCGCTGAATGGTCTGACGCGTCTCCAACAAGAGAGGGGGATCACGAAGCAAGGATGTTGTGCAGCTAGCTAATGCCTTCGTAATTAGCCGTATTTTGCACTTGGTCCCCTGTCTGTACTTGTGGAAGCATGATGCAGAGAAACTCGAGGAAATCATCCGCAAAGTGATTAAGAGGACCCTTGACCTACCTGACGCAACTTCTAACGCGAGTCCTCTCGCACTGAGAGTAGCGAACACCTTTCAGGAGCTCAAAGAAGCACACATCACGAACCAATACACACATGCATCTGCGGGACCAGCTTCACTTGAAACACGACTTTCACACTCAGAAGCGGGTCCGAGAGCCCGAACTCTAGAGACGCGCTTTCAGAGTCCAACTCCTCCCCACAAAGTTCCACAGAGAAGACGATTGTGGTCGTCGCCAGGCGATGGAAGACGCCTTGCAACGTCACTATGGCAATAAACACGGAGTCTTTTACGTGGATGTGTCTGGCCCTGACTGCCGAAGGTGGTGTACGGCAGAAGTAATTCACGAGGAAAAGCAAGTAGATAGACTCACTTGTAGAAGTAGAAGCTCCTGGCACAACACAAGCGGAAAAGGTAGCTATTGCTCAAGCTGCCTCCAACCATCGATCTTGATGTATCATATCAAATTCGCATGGGACATGTCGAAATTATGAAGCTGGTTGGATCACATCATTAGTGGAAAGAATTTCGCTGAACTATAGCAACCGGGGAATCGACCCTACCCCTCATTGCCTAGTGTGGACTCTAGGCCACCGGGGCCTACTAGGGAATGAAGCCACGAACACGACGGCCTAAGCACTGATTCACCGTACATCCCGCTTAGATTCTGACTACCTGCAAGCCAAAGTGGATATCTGCTGACATTCATAATACTACGACATAATATAGGGATCAGCATCGTCAATACCTGCCTCTTGCAAAAGGGCTGGGGAAGGCTTGTGAAGGAGTCATGCTGAAACTTTCCACTAATACTATACTGGGCTCGGAAATCATGCAATATTTCGATTCTTTCTTCACTGGCAAGTGACAATGTTGTGGGCATGTGGCTGACACCTACCATATTGTTTGGGCTTGCCGGCTCAACTCAGCTCTTCCCCCAACCCTAACTCAACCAGAGCGGAATGGGAGGCAGGTGACCCCGCTGGGTTGCTCGGACTTTCTCAAGACCAAATGACCCTGATCTAGAGGACTAAGCTAGCGAGTGTGATGTCACCAATGTGGTCCCAAAGTAAGGACTCCACCCTCTATGAAGCCTCTAAATAGCTGCACCTTTTTTATTTTTTTCAATCAATGTTTTCACTTACTCACAAACTCTCGTGCTAACTGTCGCTGCCCACCACCTCTCTAGTCTCGGAAGGCCAATGCAGGCGGCGTCTGCTTGTAAAAATCGACTGCCCCATCTGCGCAACTGTTCACTGGCCACCCTGTATATGTAGGCACTGGATCGCAAATCAGTGTCCTACCACTCATTTATGGCAACGCTTTTCCTTGATTGAATAAATAAGAATAATGAAGACGGAATAACAATAAGGCGTCTCAAAACCATGCATTACGCAACATTCACACGACACCCCCACCACTCTGTGGCGCATCTGCCCGAATTTCCCCCGTGGGAAGATGCGGGCGGCTTGTTCGGATCCGTCTGGCTTTGCATTGCCTGTGTGGTGAGTGGAGTACATTTTTTAGTGCAACGTGGATTTAGAAGACAAAAGAGGATGAAAATGCTTGTGGTGCGTGGTGGCGCTGCTCATGAGGGAGCGGGAAGAAGACGAAGGAGGTTGGAGGAAGCTTAGGAAGCTTAGGTTTAGGAAGCCTTCCCGCGCTCAAGCGTCTAGGCCCGGTGTTCGTACCAACCGTAGTCGTTTTAGGAGTTGTGGCCGTAGTTTGCGTGTTTGCTGCCCAATTTCATTCTCTTATAGTGTTTTTATAGTGCTATTGTCGATAAGCGAGTGCTTTTTGCGTTTGTAAGTTCAGGCATGCCATTTAACTCACCCGGACTAGCAGCCTTCTTCTGGTCCGCTTCTCTTTCACCGCAGGAGACCACCGTGGATTTCTTCTTGCGTAATGGTATCTCTACCGTTCCTGTGGCCTTGGTCCCAACAAATGAGGGTACCATATGGATGAAGAATCCGAAAGTAATTCAAGCTGAGCTGCGAGCAGTCACAGCTCATTTCAAGAGTATCTCAGAGGTTCGACAGTTCGGCAAGGGTGGTATCCTCTGTTTATCGTTATATCAGCTTTGTGTCCAAGACTTCCTGAAGTGTTCTAAGTTTGCCTCCAACCTGGTGAGTGCATTCATCTCTTAACACTTAGCATGAGTGAAAGGATTATTGTGAGGCGTAGACATTAGTTTGACTCCATCGGAGGTATTGGAGATGTTTGCAGCAGCTGGTGCAATATCCGTTCGTAGGTGTAGCCGTGTGGTTAATAAGACCAAAGTCTCTATAGAGTCGGTGAATATGACATTCACTGAATCGAGCCTATCAATGGAAATTAAGGCGTCGCCCCTTATCTATGAAGTCGAGCCGCTCTGGCCTCGACCGCTGCAGTGCGTAAAATGCTGGCGGTATGGCCACACGGTGAAAGGCTGTAGGTCCGCTCTTAGATGCCAGATGTGCGGGGAGCCTCACAACGCAAATGAGTGTCAGAGCAAAGAAAAAAATGTTGCCTATGCAATGAAGCGCACAGTACGGATAATTCAAATAGCTCTGCCAAAGCTCGAAAGATACAAATTCTCGAAATAATAGATCGCAGACGCTGCTCCCGAAAAGTGGTCTTAGCTGAAATTCAGGCTAGAAGTCAAGGTTATGCAGGGGTAGCAGCCCATCATACCATGTCATCGGATGCATCTTTGTCTCAATCCATAGCGGAAGTGGTCGAAAGAACAATGGAAGAGACGATGTGAGACTCTATTTGTGAGACTCAGTCTGTGAGACTCTATCTGTGAATTTGTGAGACTCTATCTCAAAATTTGGCCAACCAAATGGCTCACATATTTGGAACGCCAGCGAATCATTTATACGATCGGACTGCAGAGCTTCCACGACGGTATAACGAAGTTAAAACCGCAACCACGCCGTCTGACTTTATCCACGCAGGACCCTCTATAGATGGCAACCAGAACCAAAGGAATGATTTAAATGACAAAACTGAGGATTCTGAAGACATGGAGTTTGGCCCTAGATCACTAAAACGCACTAGGTCTCCTCTATCAAAAAATTTATCACCATAGAATGCAAAAAAACAAAAAAATGCCTGAAGTACAAGACAACGTTCTCAAAAATAGTTTTCCTAAAAGAAACCATTCTGGATTTGGCAATCGCGGAGGCTCTTTCAGAAAAATAGCGTCAATTAGGATTATCCATTGGAATTTCAGATCACTTAACTCTTCAGGAACTGATCTAGTATATTTGTCTTCAAAATACACCCCGGATATAGTCACTCGCTAAATTCCGTGCCGACCGGTTGTGCCCTCGCGATCTCTGACGTCAGCGTAACTCTGGCCGACTGGGCTGGCCCTACGTCATCTCCTGATGCCGATCTTCGATGACAGCGTAGCTCTGACCTACTAGACTTGTGCTACGCCATCTCCTGACGCCGACAAGAGCTCTCGCAAGTGGTGCCCCGTCTTCGGACTCCTGTGACCGTGTTTCCATCTTTCCTATCTCTCCTATCTCTCATATGCCGTCGCTCGCTGTCCTAGCGCATCTCTCTCTATATATACCTTTAATCCTATCCTTTTAGTCTCCTCACCCCCATCCCTTGTGAGCTACTGTTTAGGTGTCGCACCCTGATGCAGACTGTTACGGGGCTCACTTTTCTCTTTTCTTCCCTCTTATAACCATCCCCCCCCCCCCGGATATATTTGCATTGCAGGAGACGTAGCTCTTCGTAGATAAACTGTTTCATTTAATCAGTTACTATTAGTTTCGGCTAGACCGAACGTCCAGAGATGGAGGACTAGCATTTTTCATCTCTAACAAAATCAGTTTAAAGATGAAAATCTGGTACTAGTACTTGTCCTCAGAAGGTGTAATTTTTGCGATAGACGACAAATATCCAGTTGCCAACCTTTCTCCGTAGTTAATGCGTACTTTCCGGACGGTGTACAAGACACTAGACGATTGGACATGGCAGTCTGATAATGGTGTAAGGGTGAAATTGTAATCTGCAATTTTAACACTCATAACACGTGTTGAGGTTTTTTAAAACTGATCAGCGTGGTAAAGGTCTCTGGATGTGAACAACGGATAATTTATCATGCCTAAACACCAGAACCTCCACATTTATTCGTGATCGATGTCGATCAGCCTCAGATTTAAGTTTCGTAAGTTCGAGTACTTCAAGCTTGTCCTTGGCAGCACTGGACTGTGCCACAAGTAGTGATCATTTTCCTGTAAGTTTTCAAATTTTTTGCCAGAGAACCCTTCCTCGCCTTCCAGTCAGGGTCTTTGTGAACTACAAAAATTTAGGGATTACCTAACATCATCTTCATCGACTTCCTCCGACGAGAGTAATGATTGCAAAGCGATGAAGTTGAACGCAATTATTAAAAGGGCCTATAAACGAGCTGAATTTACTGTTGAGTCAGCCGAAAGAGCGCCTTCTAGTCCTTGGTGAAATGAAGATTGCACAAGTGATCACCACCGTCGCCAGTCAGCAAGGAAGCAGATTATTCAGAATCAATCCCCTAAAAAGTGGTCTGAATATAAATTTATAGCAGCTAATTTTAAAAGCAGAGTCGCTAAAGAAAAAATGGAATATGATCGTAGACATTACGACTTCCTCGCAAAACCGAAAAATAAAAAAAGTACTGTTTCGTTACATGAGAAAAAGGAAGATCCAGCCATCACCACAAATTAGGATGATGAACTTCTATCGTCCGAGCAAACGACCAAAGCTCTAGATTTATTCGCTAAAAGCTTAGAGCGTAGATTTACACCAACCGTACCTACCAGGTGATAGATTCGAACAAGCCAGGCTGATTTTGAGGAAGTTTCAATGTTCGAACTATCCTACGTGATAAGGCAGTTACCCCTTTCAGCCCCGGGCCCGGATAGAAATATGGTACTCATGATCTAAATTTTATTTAGAACACCTTCCTGTGAAATTTTTAATGTTATAAATTATTCTCCAAAGCATGCATGGATTCCTTAAGATTATAAAATAGCGAAGGTATTTCCAATACCTAAGAAGCTGAGATCAGGATTCAACATAGTTAATATAAGACCTATAACCTCCACTTCTAACATGGTCAAACCTATAGAGAGGATTCTGCATGACAGGATCACTAGTTGGATAGAGGCAAGTAAATACTTAAACCTCAACAAATGAACTTTAGATTCAAGTGTTCAAACTGGTGTGTCCAAACAGACTTAGAGAGCCGAATACAGCTTGCTAAAAAAAGAAGGCATTACGCGGCACTAGAGACTCTTGACTTTGCAAAAGCCTATGATAGAGTTGAACATTCGATTTCGCTGCAGACACTGATGACTTTAAACTTACCACAGTACATGTCGGCGTGGTTAGCAGAGTTTATGACCTCGCAGGAATTTTATTGTGTCAAGGTTGGGTGCTGGTCATCTAGATACAAATAGAATCCTGGAGTTCCCCAAAGAGCAGTTCTTTCACCTCTTCTATTCGTTATACTGATGAGTTCCATACCGAAATGCCAGGATATCTATGTCTATGTTTGTGCTGATGATAAAGGCTTCTTTTCTGCTGACAGTGACATTTATGCTCTACAGCAAAAATTACAAATGTACTTGAACTCTACACACTAAGGCAAAAAGGTGTTAAAAGGGTGTGTGGTTTGTCTTATTGGGGACTAATGGGGCTTCCACAACCATTATTCCCTTTAAGGACTAATGGCACCGGGTCTAACAGTTAGTCCACACAGACGAGCTCAAAGTACTAACATTTATTCCTCACATTTACAACTTAGTGAGTAACCGTTAGTCCCACAATTCACCTCAAAGGACTAACATTTAGTCCTCACATTTGCACCTTATATGGCAACTGTTCATTCCTTCACATCTCGCACAGTCCTTCTTAAGCTGCTCTGACGAAAGAGATTGACGACGGGCATCACAGACGCCAGCGCACACAGCCTTCAGCATGATGTGTGCCCACGGCTGCACAATAAGTATGTAAAATAGTAAGTCACACGTGACAAAGGATGAATACGAATGCATATAAAATACGTGATTGATTGATAGATATGTGAAGTTTAACGTCCCAAAACCACCATATGATCATGAGAGATGCCGTAGTGGAGGGCTCCGGAAAGTTCGACCACCTGGGGTTCTTTAACGTGCACCTAAATCTGAGCACATGGGCCTACAACATTTTCGCTTCCATCGGAAATGCAGCCGCCGCAGCGGGGATTCGAACCCGCGACCTACGGGTCAGCAGCCGAGTACCTTAGCCACTAGGCAACTGCGGCTGGGCTATCAGAAATACGTGCAAGGTGAAATAGAAGCACACACGAGATATGACATGCTTATAATTTCACCGTGATGTCACGCATCGTCACAGATCCCCGTAGCGCAATAGCTTAGGAGCGGCGGCCGCAGCCACAACTCTGCGAACCACCGTGCCGTCAACAAGTCGGCGAGTCTTAAGCGAGCGACGTTGTTAAGCTCGAGCAAGCGAACGCGAGATCAAACACGGCGCTGCACGCGGAGCGTCTTCCGCCAGCGAACTTCGACTAAAAGAGCGAACGTACGCTCGACAGCCGCCACGAACAGCGGCGAGCTGGTTTGGAGCTAGCGCCGAAGTAAGCAACGGTAGTGCAGCCCTTTTCCACAAACTCGAGCGAGAGCAGCACGCAAACGCGAGTCCGCCACCGTGGCCAACGGACGGCGCCGAGCTGCTTGCGACCGACTGACGGGAAAGCAAACTGTAATGGCGACCAATTTTCGCTGAGTTCCGACGCCAGCGAAAGCCCCGCCAGCCCGTGCTGGTGCACTTACAGCGCGCGACATACTACAACCAAGCTTGTTACGAGAACCCGCAACGTGTTTTCGACGACTTCCAACACAGCAACGAGGTCTCGGCTCAATATCGTCAGCCTGGAGCTCATCGCGGCGGCGAAGACAGGCGAGCACTCGATGAGTGAGCGTACGGGAGGCCGACGGCAATGGCGGTCAATTTTCAGATGGTCGTAAAGCACAGGCGAACTGCAGACGCTCATGCTGACCTTCGTGGTGCATTTCGTGCATGCGATATACAACACGACCAAGCCCGTTGCAGGCAAGCGTGATCCGTATCGCACACGTGACACGTAGAGTAGAATACAGAATGATAACCTACTTGCGAAGGAATCCAGTGCTGACTTTTGTCCTGAGTCGGAATGAAGTATACATCCGATAGGCCTGCTGTCTCCTCGGCCGCCATGTTGTCCTTCCAACTCTTGCTGTCGTGTGTTGGTCGGAACTATCTTGAAGCCAGAGATATACAGCGTGGCGTTGTGACGTGTCGAGATTTGCTCCAGACTTCATGGGTGCAGCGAAACAAAAAAAAAGCAGCAGCCTACGCTCATCCAAGCGTACACACAAGCAACACGTCGTAATACCTAGATCGTCGAATCCAGGTGGTTGTGGTCGAGCACTCCGCGCGCGACGCAACATGAACCGTCCAGCAAAATATGAGGAAAGGCTTGGTAACGTTTTGCGCACTGCCTGCATTCATCGGGTGGTTCCTCCCTTTGGAGCGTGTTTGGGGGCTAAGTGGTTTGCACGCGGCACGCTTCTCTCTGTGGTTGCTCCTCAACGGTCTATCCATTCATCGCGCGCGCCCATGGGGCCCGTTACTCCTTTTTCGAGTAATTTTGCCTTAGAGTGTAGAAAGATGGCTGCAGTCAATTTCAATGGCTTTAAATGTAAGTAAGAGTGCTCCATTGGCGTTTACCATAGCTTATTTCATTTCAATCAACATTGTATATAATCAGGAACCAGCCCGCAACTAGACTGCCTTAAATATTAGGGTATGTTGTACAATGAAAAACTTCACTGCAGTCCACATATAGAGTACATTGCGGCTAAGGCTCAGCGGGCTTTAGACTTACAGCGAAGGAGGAGTAATCGCAAATTTGGCGGGCATAGAGGCACCATCTTAATTGTATACAAAATGTATATGCGCCCAATATTAGAATTTGAATGTGTCTTGTTTTCAGGAGGACCTGCGTACAAAACTGAGCCGTTGGTTCTCTTGCAGCGGGAAGCTCTGCGCTTGTGTCTGGGACTCGCTAGGTGTACAGCAATTAATGTTATTTATCAGGAAGCGCGTCTTTCTACATTGCTCTCTCGATTCCGCTTGTTGTCAATACAGACATTTCAAAAATTTTACAGCTTACTAGTGACAAGAGCTGAATACGTTTTCATCAGTGACCCAGATTCGTTCTTTCTCGCTCATTGGCCTCGTTTTCATACACCGCAGATAATCTATGTACAAGGGAAACTGACAAGTATAAGTGTCAATGTAAGTGACGTAATTGCATGTGATATCTCAAACGATGTTCTTGATATTGAATATGATGAGATCTTTCCAACAAAATCTAAATTTAAATCCCGCAAATTCTTAGAGAACAGGCTGGCAGATTTCCTGCAACATACGCAGACACGTAACATAATAGCCACAGATGCTTCCGTCAATGAGGAAAGGGCAGGCGTAGGAATAGTCTCCCAATGACTTGGCTGGTCATTTGCCATGAGGCTACCCAATTTCACTCCTTTTCTCGAGGTGGAGCTAATGATAGTCTTCACAGCATTGCGAAAACTTCCGAGGAATGAGAACAGAGCAATAATAATTACTGATTCGCTCTCGGTATGCACAACTATAACAACTTCTCATACCTCTCGTGCCATCACGACATTACATTCTTTAGTTCCGTCTGAGCTGAGGTACCTGAAATTAGTATGGGTACCAGGTCACTGTGGGTTAACATAAATGAAATGGCCGACGCCTTAGCCCGCTCATCGCTAGATCTCCCAATAATTCAGGTTCTCCCGGTGGTAGACTACTTCACCACAATCAGGTTCAGAAGATCAGCTATCCACACAGATAGGATGGAAGCAATAACCACGTGGACGTAATATAATCACCTAAATTATTTATGGAAATTGCAGTGGAGCCATTCTTGACAATTAGAAGTGATGACCACCAGGTTTTGATGTCGTGTCCCCCCATTAAACTTTTACTGGTACAGGACTGGTCTGACGATATCACCCCTCTGCCAATACTGCGGAGAACTGGAAAATATCGCACATTACTTTTTGTCATGTGCAAGATATTCTCGTACCAGAACTCGATTTCTAATTTCTCCTTTTACAAAAATTAGGCTTGACTTTATCGGAAGAAAATATTTCAAGCTTCTGTGCCTCAGGCTTGGGATACTGCCACAAGGATGCCTTTGATATCGTGTGTAATTTCATTTTAATTACTCAACGAGTACCATTTTAGTCTGAGATTTAAAATTTTTCGTCATTTCGTTTAGGTAAAACTTAAATTTTTGAAATTATTCCCGACAGGTTAATACGGCAGTCTGAAATACAGGCTCAAAAGCATATTGCTTGTAGTAGATCGAATGTTTTACGTATAATTGCCATTTCATTTCTTTATTTTTGGCTTTAAATTTCATAGCTACCTGAAATAACATTTAACAATCTATACGCTGCATTCTTGGCCAATCCTCCAAAGTGGGTACGTGCCATGTAACTAGGATGCCAAAGCAAAGCAAAAGCAAAGCTCAAGAAGCCTGGCGGGTCGAGGCAGTCGGACAGCAGAAGAGTACGGGGGTCGCGACGGCTACCAGTCCGTTGCGGCGCCGAACCTCTTATGGTTGGACTCAAGGCGAACTTGGACGACGAGCGACGCCGGGCGACGCCGGTGCAAGCGTCACCATCGAGACCCGCAAGTGAACTAGTGATTGCGGGGGCAACCGAGCCAAGCAAGCTGAGGCCTAGCTGCGGGACTGGCCTACCGGTGTTCCAGGCGTGGTCAAGCACGTGTCTGGCCAGCGACCCTACAGCGTAGCCGCCGTCCCAGCGGCTGTCGTGATAGCAGCATCACGATTTCAAGGTGACACGACGACACATCGGGCCATCTCGTCGACAGCGACGTGTGAGTGGCTCACGTGCAGTGTTGTGTTAAATAGCTGCGCGTTGTCAGGGTCACGGAACCATGTACTGTAAGTAAGGCCTCGCAGGGACAATAGTGCCACGCAATACTTTAAGATAATTTATTTTAGTATAAGCTCTTCGTATATGTGTGTCTATGTCGTCTAAACGGGCTGTCGTTGTTCACGTCAAATATCTTGTCGTTTAAGCACCTGGGCTCCCACGAACCTGTCACACATGCAGCCGCTTTTTCGCAAGAAAAAAAAAAAGAAATGCGCAGCTGTTCCACTTCACAATTCAACCTTTTTAGGCTCATTTGAATTCAAATCGGTTCACGAAATTCACAATAATTCATGTTTTTATCCTAAACAAATGCAAAAACACAACAAAAATAAAGCCACAAGTGCGATTCGACGTCCGCTAGAACGAAGACTAGGCAAATCCGTGTACTACCCATAATTTTCTATGAAAGATCGCAGTGCTAGAATCTCCTCTAGGTAAAGAAACTTTATGGGCTGGGGCAAATTGTCGGGGGAAGCTATGGAGTTTAATATAGAAATCTAGAGAGGAAACTGGCGTTGTGATCATTGTACTAGCAGAAAACATGATAGGAAATACAGGCTTCCAATCGAATTGCACTAGTTGGCGAAACGCCCACGGGTCTCCTTTTACAGTTTTAGCTTCGTCCTTCCCGCAACCATGGTAGAGGGGTGCACTGCAAAACACTCAAACAGTGCCTTTGTTAATAAGAGGCTAACGACCGCTAGGCTTCTCAGCTAGTTGCGACGCCGCAGCATTACATATTGTATTTGACAGCCTTAGCGAAGCGTCTTGCACACACTGCTGTGCATAGATGTAGTGGGTCATGCCAGTGCAGGATGCCGCATAGAGCTCATTTTTTTTGTAAGCGCGTCTTGCGAACACTCGCTCAAGTCAACCGTAACATGACGGCAAAGCTAAGAAGACGCACCGTGACGCTCTTCTGACTCGTCTTCTCAACAAAGTGGAAAACCCGATGGGAGCAGGGATGTTTATTTTTAAATATTCCCACGTTCCATTTCCCAAGTTTTGTTAAAGCCCCAAAGCACTACACAATTCCCAGCGCAAACCGCGCCTGCAGTTTTCGAGAAGCTTCCGGACTTTAGTAGATCATTTCGATAAGATGACGCCCACTCTGCAAACTGTACAGATTATTCTAGAACCTACGCCACCACCAGCGATAACGCTAGAACATTCAATGACAAGAGTATAAATGCCGACGCACTTCGCCGCTTGTCAGTTGTTGATCGACGGCCGACGCTCCGTTTGCCGCTATCAATCCAAGACTGCAACTGTAGTCCGACTTTCCGTTTACTGGGCACAGGTTCGCCCCGCCGTGGTGGTGTAGTGGCTAAGGTACTCGGCTGCTGACCCGCAGGTCCCGGTCTCAAATCCCGGCTGCGGAGGCTGCATTTCCGATGGAGGCGGAAAAGTTGCAGTCCCGTGTGCTCAGATTTGGGTGCACGTTAAAGAACCCCAGGTGGTCGAAATTTCCGGAGCCCTCCACTTCGGCGTCTCTCATAATCATATGGTGGTTTTGGGACATTAAACCCCACATATCAATCAATTGGGCATACGTTCGCCCAAATGAACAGTTTATTATTCGACTCACATTGTGCTCGATTCGTCCACGTCACGACCCCGTGACATCTGGTGGAGGTGCTGTTTCTTCCATGTACCGGACGCTTCCGTCAAGCCGTGAAACCAGACCACGCCGAGAAGACACCAATGCCAGCAATGAGTAGCGAGTTAGCCGCAGGCAACAAGGTCTGCCACCGGAGTACGGGCTTTTACTGGACAAGGTTCAGAGAAGCGAGACGTTGGCAGCGACCACAGCGACCATGTCAACCCCAGTTCCACCTGCACCACTCCTCCTCCGGTAACCCAAAGAGCCGCCGACATTCCGCAGTTCGCCACTGGAAGACCCAAAGAGCTGGATTGAAAAGTTCGACCGCGTCGCCGCCTTCAATGACTGGACAGACGATGACAAGCTCCGACATGTGTATTTCGCCTCAGAAGATGCTGCTCAGACCTGGTTCGAGAATCAAGAGTGAAGCCTTACAACGTGGGATGTCTTTCGCGCCAGGTTCCTCATCACTTTCGCAAGTGTGGTGCGCAAGGAGAAGGCCGCACCTCTCCTCGAAACCCGCATGCAGATGCCAAATGAAAACGTGGCGT
Source organism: Rhipicephalus microplus (assembly GCF_043290135.1). NCBI lineage: Eukaryota > Metazoa > Arthropoda > Arachnida > Ixodida > Ixodidae > Rhipicephalus > Rhipicephalus microplus. The sequence continues at coordinate 168,867,266 of NC_134703.1, forward strand.
TATTCACGGAAGATATGATTAAACTCTTCCACCACGCTGACTCCGACATGTCCGAGGAGAAGAAGGTCCATCTGCTCATACAAGGAGTAAAGCAGGAACTCTTCGCCTGGCTGATCAGAAACCCACCAAAGACGGTCGACGCAATCATTTCAGAAGCATGTACGATAAAGAAGACGCTCGAGATGCGCGCGCGGCAATATAACCATAGCTTCTGGCCTACAAGCTACGCCGGCATTCAAGCGCTAGGAACCACTGACCTGCGTGAGACGATCCGACTGATCGTGCAAGAGGAGCTGCAAAAGTTACTTCTTTCAGCGCAGCCTCACGTGGAATCCATCGCGGACGTTGTACGCCAGGAGATCCAGCAATCGCTGGGCGTTCCTCAGCCTCAACAGCCGCCGCTGCAAGTCATGAGCTATGCTGCTGCAGCCCGCCGCCACGCCCCTCCTCCTCGCGCACGCCAAAACGCCGCCCGCCCCATCGCACTTCCGTCGCCAGTCGCCACCGCCGCCACCACCCCCACCGACGACCTACCGTTGTCCAGCGGGCCAGCGCAGTGCGCCAAAGAAAACTAACGTTTAGCGCACCCCTGACCACCGCCCACTGTGCTACCAATTTGGCGAGGCCGGGCACACTTACCGCCGTTGCCAGTACCGACAGATGGGACTGCGTGGCTTCGCCGTCAATGCACCACGTCCGCAGCCAGAGAAACGGCCGCGTGACATCGCCGACTACCTGACAGGAACTCAGTAGACACCACGAAGTCCTTCCCGTTCGCCGTCGCCCAGCCACCGCATGTCACCGCACCACCGGCAGTACTCTCGCACAACGCGAGGTCGGTCCCCCAGCCCGTATCTGAGAAACTAAGGGCAGCAACCCATAGAGGTGCGGTTGCTGTGCGACAAACTACCGAAGATCCTCAGACGATGACGACGCCGCAACAGAGCTTTCTGGACACGACTCCAACCAGGCAAAGTCCTGACGGCGAAACCTCACTTACCGAAGGTATCCTGACGACGCAACATGGAAGCAGCGGAACAAGCCGACGCAGACGTGACCCGACGCTACGCCCTAACTGTAACGCGAGACGGCGAACTAGCGACCTCGACGTTCTTATCGATGGCCACAGTGTGACCGCTCTCGTCGATACTGGAGCCGACTATTCTGTCATCAGTGGGCGTTCACCGCGAAGTTGAAGAAAGTTAGGACAGTTTTGGAAGGCCCCGAAATCCACATAGCCGCAGGTCATCTCGTAACGCCTGCAGGAATCTGCACAGCGAGAGTCACCATTAACGGCCGTATTTATCCTGCAGACTTCGTAGTACTACAGCGTTGCTCGAGAGATGCCTCCATGGTGCTGTCATCAACCAAAGAACAAAGTAGATAACGTTATCCACAGAAGAAACACTACCGCCACGCACGCCGCCAGAAAACCATGCCTTGAATGTGCTGGAAGAACAAGTTACCATTCCGCCTCGCTCCAGCGTCATTATTTCAGTCGGTGCCCCTAAACCACCTGACTTGGAAAGCATCGTTGAAGGCAGTCAGCATCTGTTGGTCACCCGCAATGTTTGCGTCGCAAGAGGAATCGCAGAGCTGCGGGGAGGCAAAGCAATGGTTATGCTCACAAATTTCAGCAATGAATACAAACATGTGAACAAAGGAACAACGGTCACATACATCGAAGAAATTGTGGATGCCACCAGTGCTTTCGCCCTCGCTGATTCTGCGGAACCAGCTCAGAGAAACAAAGCCCCTCCCTCAGCTTTCGACGTCGATCCCAGCCTTCCGAACCATAAGCAAGAACAGCTGAAGACCCTGCTGCTGCAATACGAAGATTGCTTTTCATCGTCGTCAAAAATTCGGCAGACGCCAATCGCGAAACATCGTATCATAACCGTGGAAAATGCTAGACCACTCCGTCAGAGTCCGTATAGGGTTTCGACGCGAGAACGCGAGGCCATGAAGAGACAAGTTGATGAAATGCTGCGGGATGACATTATCCAGCCGTCCAAGAGTCCATGGGCATCCCCCGTGGTGTTAGTGAAGAAAAATGATAGGACCCTACGTTTCTGCGTCGATTATCGCTGCCTGAACAAAATCACAAAAAAGGACGTGTATCCTCTGCCACGAATAGACGATGCACTGGATCGGCTCCATAACGCCAAGTACTTTTCGTCAATGGACCTCAATACTGGCTATTGCAAATCGAAGTCGACGAAAGAGACCGAGAGAAGACGGCGTTTATAACACCGGACGGCCTCTTTGAGTTTAAGGTGATGCCCTTTGGTCTTTGCTGAGCACCTGAAACTTTTCAACGCGTTATGGATACAGATTGGCAGAGTTGAAGGGGCAGACTTGCCGTGTGTACTTGGACGACGTCGTCGTGTTTTCCTCGAGTTTGGATGAGCATCTTTGGCGCCTTGAAGCTGTACTGCAAGCCATCAAGACGTCCGGACTCACACTAAAGCCATAAAAGTGCAGATTTGCGTACGAGGATCTCTTGTTTCTGGGCCACGTTAGTAGCAAGTCTGGAATTCGTTCCGATCCACGGAAAATAGCCGCCATCGCTGACTTCCCGCCGCTCACAGACAAGAAGGTGGTGCGCCGATTTTTGGGCCTGTGGGCCTATTATAGGTGGTTCGTCAAGAACTTCGCCCGCAGCGCCGATCCACTCAGTAACCTTACCAAGGCCGACGTGGAGTTCAAGTGGCAAACGCCGCAGGAACACGCTTTCCAGGAGCTTAAACATCGCCTCCAGACGCCTCCGTTGCTTGCCCATTTGGACGAATTTGCCAAGACAGAAATACACACTGACGCAAGCAGCATAGGTCTTGGCGCCATTCTTGTGCAGAGGGCTGACGGACTTCAATGGGTCATTAGTTACGCCAGCCAATCGCTATACAAAGCAGAAATCAATTATTCCACAACAGAAAAGGAGTGCCTCGCCATCCTCTGGGCTACGTAGAAATTTCGCCCCTATCTCTACGGCAGGCCCTTCAAAGTTGTGAGTGACCACCACGCCTTGTGTTGGGTAGTCACCTTGAAAGACCCTTCAGGTTGCCTCACACGATGGAGCTTGAGACTTCAAGAATATGATATTACCGTCATATACAAGTCTAGCAAGAAACACTCTGACGCCGACTGTCTCTCTCGTGCGCCTGTCGACCAACCACCGCCCGACGACCCGGATGACGACTACTTCTTGGGAACGATACCTACCGATGACTTCGCTGAACGACAGCGGGCCGACCCAGAACTTAAGGCCCTAATAGAATATCTCGAAGGCAGGACCGTTGAAGTCCCGAAGGTATTCAAGCGCGCACTAGCATCGTTCTTCCTGCGAAAGGGTCTTCCCCGGAAGGAAAACTTTTCACCGTTTCGATCCAAGTACCTCCTTGTGGTGCCTTCACCTGTGCGACCAGAACTCCTGCAGGCCCTGCACGAAGATCCGACGGCAGAACACCTCGGTGTTTCTCGCACGCTCGCAAGGATACAAAAAATGTACTATATGGCCACGTCTTACCGTCGACGTCACTCATTATGTGAGGACATGCCGGGACTGTCAGTGACGCAAGACGCCCCGACAAAGTCAGCGGGACTTTTGCAGCCAATTGAAGCACCTCGCCGACCTTTCCAGCAGATTGGTATGGACCTACTGGGGCCGTTCCCGACGTCGGCTTTCGGAAACAAATCGATCGTGGTAGCTACCGACTACCTCACCCGCTACACCGAGACAAAAGCCCTGCCCAAAGGCAGTGCATCCGAGGTAGCTAAGTTCTTCGTCGAAAATATCGTCCTACGTCATGACGCCCCGGAGGTCCATATCACCGACAGAACGGCGTTTACTGTTGACCTAACTCAAGCGATCTTGGCATACAGCCAGACAAACCACCGCCGGACGACAGCGTACCACCCACAGACTAACGGCCCCACCGAGCGGCTAAAGAAGACGATCGCCGACATGCTGGCAATGTACGTCGATGTCGAACACAAGACGTGGAACGCCATTATTCCGCACGTGAGCTTCGCATACAACACGGCGGTGCAGGAGAGGACGCAGATAACTTCATACACATTGGTCTACGGAAGGAACCCGGCAACGACGCTCGATGCCATGTTACCCAACGTCACCGACGAAGAAAACCTCGATGTGAGTGAGTACCTTCAACGCGCTGAAGAAGCCCGACAACTCGCGCGTTTCCGTATCAAGAATCAACAGACGTCTGACGGCCGCCGTTACAATCTTCGACGACGCTTCGTGTAATACCAGACCGGTGAACGTGTTTGGGTGTGGACGCCGGATACGCCGACGTGGACTAAGTGAAAAGCTTCTGCGACGGTACTTCGGACTGTACAGGGTGGTTCGACGCCTCGGCCCACTTGATTACGAGGTTGTCCCCGACGGCATCACGAATTCTCGACGACGCCGATCGCAACCTGAAGTTGTCCATGTCGCACGCCTCAAGCCGTTTCATGTGCGTTAAGAAACTGAAACAATGTTTTTTGTATTATTATTGTATCGTAATTTATTCATTGTACTTTCTTGCTATATTGTTGTACCTTCATCTTAATTTCCGGAGCCCTCCACTACGGCGTCTCTCATATTCATAGGGTGGTTTCGGGACGTTAAACCCCACAAATCTAATCTAATCTGTACCTTCATCTTTAGTTAAAGCATTGGGACGATGTCTTTTCTAGATGGGGGTAATGCCACGTTCCGTTTCCCAAGTTTTGTTATCACCCCAAAACACTACACAATTCTAAGCGCAAACCGCGCCTGTAGTTTTCGAGAAGCTTCTGGACTGTAGTAGATCATTTTGATAAGATCACGCCCACTCTGCGAACTGTACAGATTATTCTGGTACCTATGCCCCCGCCAGCGATAACGCTAGAACATTCGATGGCAAGAGTATAAATGCCGATGCACTTCGCCGCTTGTCAGTTGTTGATCGACGGCCGACGCTATGTTCGCCGCTATCAGTCCAAGACTGCTACTGCAGTCTGACTTTCCGTTTACTGGGCACAGGTTCGCCCAAATAAACAATTTATTATTCGACTCGCAGTGTGCTTCATTCGTACACGTCACGACCCGATGACAATATCATAAAAAATATTTTGTTTTAAAGTGATGCCATATCTGGAACAGCACCACAGAGCAATGCATGCTCTTGTGATTGAAATTTTTCCGGTTTCGCTTACTCAAACACATGAGAAAAATAAAGCGAGTAAATGGGCATGGCAATATATTAGCAAAACATTTACTCAGGTTTTTAGGTGAGAACAGTTGGCTGCAGCTTTACCAACATGGCTTCAGGCCTGGGTTATCATCCATGCCACAGTTAATAGAAACCATGACTTTGTGGATGTAGTAGATAAAAGACAAAAGGATAAAGGTGTATTTTGTGAAAATGTTTTATAAAGTATTTTCTGTTCAATTGATTTTCAAATTACGAATTGCAGAAATAAATGAACTCATAAGAAAAGTAGATTACAGCATATTTAACGAACCGCACGCGTTTGATTAAAGTGGATGAACATGTTTGCATCGTCTACCTGCACCTTCAGGAGGGCCCCAAGGTTCAGCATTGGGACCACTATTGTATGTCATCTACTTCAATTATATGAGCAGCATGGAAAAAGAGGGTGTTAAAAATAAACTTTTTTGGCCGATGACTGTTTATTATCCGCCACAATTACCAAACTAGGTGACCAACAAAAAGTTCGGGAATGTTAGCAAAGTTTTGATACATTTGGTGTATGGACTGCAGAATAAAAATAAACTATTTCAACTGTGTATACACGCTGTGATGTGTGCTTATGATGCTCATAGAACTGAAGTGTGAAGTGTGATGTAGAGGACAATGAAGAGGCTAGGGCACGAGCAAGAATGCCCCAATGTTATGAGGCCGGCAGGTTTGTAGAAGAAAAAGGAGAGAGAATGGTCAGTGCCACCAAGGAGCATTGCACATCCAAGGTACAGCCATGGAGAGGTACTCCCCCCAAGCCTCTCTAGTTGGGTTGGGGAAGGGGAATGAGAAAGACAGATGCGTGGGAAGGCACTAAGCCACAACGTTAAAGGTGAAGTTACAACGTTAAAGACATGCCACTGTTTTTCACTCTCAAGCGCCAGACCACTGCCGGATAAAGGAAAGTATTATTCTGAAGGTGGCGTAGCAGTGGTTCATCCACTTTCGTCAAACCAGATGCGGAGCCAGGGCAAAGTCGGCGTGAAGGGTGATAATAATTCAAAATATGGACGCGTGTATGGAACCGCGACTGTGGCACAAGTGCATAAATGACACCAAAAAGGAGGGAGACGTGTCGTCGGTTGAACTTTCGAGCTGCCCACTTGGTTTGCGATACTGTGCACTCTGCGCAGCGTTAGTTAGTCCCGCTGTGAACGAATAAGTCTTCCACTTAACAATTATATAATTGCCTGTGAGACTTTAGTTTCCAAGAGCCGACTCAAGACAAGGAAGCGCAGCGGTCCAGAGGAGAGACGCGCAAGTAGCAGCAGTAACGAGAGATTCTAAAGCAGAGGCTTTCTTAGTGGTGGCCTTCTGTGACAACAGCGGCCGTGTATGGATACAGAGTGAAGGGGTCCGAGACATCTACATAGAATAGGCTGGAGTGATCGGAGTCACGGACCTGAAGGGGAGCACACATGCTTTCCTACGACCGCAGTGTTGTTCGGTGTCCATGTTGCGGGGTAGGGCTTTCAACCATAACTTCTAGCGCCAGATTTCTGGTACTGGGAATTGGAGGACTGGGCCAGTGATTGTGTTCAGAAGAAGTTTTTGCGGCAGGCAGTGCCAGGAGGGCAGTTGCGACAGACGATGGAATTGATTTGCGCGATGGTCTTCACGCAGCTCCCCGAAGAAGTTGTGCACTCTGAGGGCCACAATTGGCGTTTGGAAGAGCCAATCGGAAGGTCCAGTGCGCGCTTATACACGAGGCGTAGAAGAGTATTATGTTGATGTTCACTGAGACAACGCAGGTTAAGGTAGGGTGTGGCATGGAGGACTTGACTGGTCATAAAGCTTGGGCCACACATAGGGACCAAGTTTGTTGGAGGCCAGCACGTTGTAGAGACCCGCCGGGTCATACGATGTGCTCGCTGGTGCATCGCAGCGAGGATATGTTACCCTTAGGCTCCAGGGAGAAGGAGAGGTTCAGCCGCAGAATGCGAAGGTCTTGAATTAAAAGGACAGGTCCGGACCGGGAGGGATATTGGGGGTAATGATAGGCGTCAAACCGATACAAGGGCCGATCAGATGGAGAAACACTCAAGGTCGCAAGAGGCCACGTAAGCGTGGGCAGTAGTCGGCTCTATGATATCGTGTTGGAGCTGGAGTAAGACGTCCTGTGCCGAAAGATATGGGTCAAAGCAAAACATTGCGTCAGCAACCCCCCCCCCCCCATGGCATCCACACAGAAGAGAAGACATTCGCTGAACATAGTTTCCATAAGTTTGCCGGCGGAAGAGGTGAAAGATGAGTTTTAGGACCTCCATGCTAACTGGCTTACCTGGTTTGGGGATGAATGAGACCAGTGAAGCGATCTACTCGTATGGAAGTTGCAAGCAATATCATACAGAGTTGATGAGGCGGAGCAGCGATAGGAGAGTCTTGTTGAGAAGATTTGCCATGAACGATACTGTGATGCCATACCGACCGGGAGCCATGCCCCGCTGCATTTTCGCCATCGCTTCCTGCATGTCAGGCAGCGTGCACAGCGCTCAGGTTTGTAGTTGGGGAAACCACAATATGTATATTCTGGTCCAACGGCGTGAACCGTGAGACAAATATATCGGCCGCAGAGGTCCTGAACAACTTGATCTCTCGTGCTTTGATAGGTAAAGAAAGTGAAACGCAGTTGACGCGTTGTTTCTCTACAGGTGGTTGATGAGATCAGAAAACTCTGGAAGAGTCGCCACATGCTCTTGGAGCCCATCTGATTTGATGTCTTTGTGCAGGTGTTGATCCAACTTGAGTCGGCAGGCTGTGCAAATACGCAGCTGCTTTTGTGGTAAAGACCTCGATGCGGGAGTGGAGGTAACGGTTTAGCTTGTTTTGCTTCGAACGAGTATCCCAGAAATGAAGGAGGTGGGGGTCAATAGTGGGAGTCACGTTAGTTGTATCAAGTGTCTGAGTGTACACTCGTTGTGTACAAAGTCTTTAGGATTCCCACATGCATATCCAACTGAATTAGGGATCAGGAGGAAGGAATGCGATCTGATCTTGGCTGCAGTGTTGGCGCTTTTCCTGACGCTGTGTGAAGGCAATGCGCAGCCCGAAATAATTGCTACCTAGAGTTTTATTTAGCTTTTCCGCCGTAGCGTCGCGTAGGTTACGGGTGACCGCAAGGTCGAGAGAAGTACCACGTGACACCGAGTTGCCGGAACGTGAGGGATGTGCCGGATAAGTGAGCTATATGGGACTAAGCGAAGAGATGAGCTCCTTGCGTAAGCTGTCGGCCCCGGGTCTTCTCATAGTAGTAGCCCCAGAGAGAGCTGAGGGCACTAAAGTCTCCTATTATCACAAGGGGTTGACGGGCCACCGTAAGCAGCGCGTGATTGAAGAGTTGCGCGAAAGACACCCTCGAAAAAGAAGGGTGGCAGTACACGTTCATAATATGTATCGAAAGTTCTCCCTCCCACTGAGGGAGCACTGAGACCATGCAGCAGCCATACGGGAAGTCCAGATCAAGATTGATCTGAATCACCGTGTGCGCCTCATGCACAAGGAGGAAGGTGGTGGTGCTACCTATGTAGGGGCAATATTCGGAAAGAGTCGTGGTTGGACCAAATTTCTGCACTACAAGAACGGTCACTAGAGAACAGAGAGACCTACGAGGGTAAGGTGTGAGCGCTTTCACCTGTTCCCGAAACCCCTGGAGTTCCAATGTATGATTTCAAGCTTTGACAATTATATTCAATGAATGAACGTTTGGTAGCCATCATAAATGCCCTGTATTTTAAATGCCCTCCTCCATGCCCTGTTCGGAGGTTTGGGAGACAAGAAGAGGGTTACAAACCGAGTTACTTCGGGTCAAGGTGGCTGTGGCCACCTTGCAGTGCCGGGAAGCGGAACCGATACTACACAGAAGAGGAGAGTGGGAGAAAGATATTTTGAAGTTCAATAGAGTGGACGCCCAGATGTGGATAGCCGGAACTACCTCGACTACAGCCAACATTACCTAGACAAGCTTAAGGCCTCTTTAACTCTCTCCATGCGAGCGAACTACGTCACACGTGTTTTCCTGGTCAACACAACCTGTTTGAAAGCACTGGTCAGGTTTGCTTTTTTTGCCCTCACATCATCTGCTTAGCTAGACATTCTTTCGTCACGAAGTTACACGGGATGAACATGTTTTTTTATTCTTTGCGAGTTTTTTTCCTCATCTTTTATATATAGGCGGTGGAGATGCTGACCGGTAACGGTTCGTGATTGTGCCCTTGTGCTTGTAATATATTTGTGTATCGTGAAGTGAACCGCTAAGAAACATTAGAACGTTCCTCGTGTGAAAATTCGTTGAACCACACACGATCACGGGCTTCCAGCGACACAGGCTGCTCTTGTGTCCTCGGCAGCAAAGAAAATTATGACGATTGACCAAATGTTTCAGTGTTTTCCTTTCAGAGGGACGTTGGCCGGAAGAATAAATGGCTGTGAGATATTACGAGGAAAGGTTTAGCTGCAAGCGCCTATTCGCAGGTACGTAAACAAAAACAACACTTACAAGTAGTCAACGCATATGTTTATAGTTTAGGAGCACGCACCTGATTACGCATGTTTTGTTCTTAGACGATAGCATTTTAGGTTTTGTAATAGTACACAAAAACAACTTCGGAAACAATTTTTTGTAAGCTTGTATAGAAAAATCACTCATTGACTGTATGCAGAAGTTGTTCAGCTAATATTTTTATTTACCTTGTCTTGTAAAGCAGCAATGAGTTGATTCGGTGTGATTTCCAGAATATCACATTTGTACTGGTATTTTATTTATTATTTTTCTTCCAAATAGGTATGTGAGCTTCACTTTCACATGAGTAATTCCGTCACAATGGTGGTGCATAGCGAGAAGAGAGCTGGGAGACTTGAAGTTAAAAGTGACAGAGTTTGCCTATAGAAAGATGCTGCGCCCAAAGTTTTCTCAAACTGTCCAGTCTACTTAAGGACATCTTCTGCTGGTCGGGAGTCTCCAGTGTCCAAGCGAGCAAGAACAGATAGCGACGTGGTCGCTGAGGCTATTAGAATTTACCCTTGGAGCGGAAGAGGCAGAAAAATGGTGTGCCGTTATGTCAAAAATTGAACGCAATATTGACCGGTGTTTGCAAGACCAACTTTTGGTCAGTGGTCGTGAACAACGAGTGTGTCATGTTTCTTCGTTTCGAAAGTGCTCCTTTGCCACATGAGAAGATTTCGGTCATAGTGTAGCCGGATCTTTCAGTTGATGTTTTGGCTTGTTTAGTGAAACTTTCATCAGGAACCACAGTACCAGAAAAAGCGTGCGACATTTGAGATGTGGGCAGGAGTTTCATCAGCCCTCCACTGTTCACATGGTACTGTTTACAAAACTTGAAGTTGAAAAGGTTACTAGTGGAAACTTCGCGAAAGAATTCTTTTTTGAATCTGATCACTGAAGTGTTGTTTCATCAATGACACTATCTGTTAAGATATTCTTTGAAAATATAGACGTGATTCAATGGACACAAACCAGAAACGGTGATACGTTTAATAGTGAAAGTAGCGACAAACAGCCTGTTGAACAACTTTTGCTAACAGAAAAATTATGCAGTGCAATAAGACACCCCTCCCCCTCCCCCCCCCCTTAAAAGGGCAAGCATAATAATAAAAAATGAGGTGTGTGTGGTGTATCGACATTTTTATTACAGAGATGTTTTGTGCTTGTATTTCTGCTCTCCTTTTATTTGCAATACATTGGAAAAAATAGCCTCTAAAAATGTGTATGTGACTGGAAGTAAGAAACGTCAAATTTTTAATTGTACAATAAATGTGTGTGCAAAGAGAACTCGGTTTCTTTCAAAGTGGCTCATTTCTTTTTTGCAATGCCTGCTGTAAAATTACCAAATTTATCGGTCTTAGTAAACGCATGCACGAAATTCGAGTTTTGGTTAGATCATTTTTGCTCCGTTTGCACACCTAACACTATAAATAGAAGGAACTGTTGGCAGCACGCAAAACTATTGAGTGAGTAGTACGGGCAAGTACCGTGACATCACGGTGGTCATGGAGAGCCCTTTAGCTAGTCTGGGTGGTGTTGCTACATCAAGTTGCACAGAAAAAATGCAGATATGGTGGAGGAGAAAATTTTCATAACGGGAGACGCGCTCCTCAAGAGACAGAGTTGGATCTACGGGCAGTGGAGCCTCTGGTACCATGGGAGCCAGCGATGCTAACGAAAGGAAACGGCAGCTTCTGGAGGTGTGTGGTTATTCAGTGTGGGCACATCCCGAGGGCTAAGCTTGGTGGTGGTGTCCGGTGTGGCTGGCTGGGCTGGGATGGCGGTACCAGACACTTGCGAAGTGAGCTTTTGCAGGAATGCAGCTCTTTTGGTTAGTAAAGCAATTTGCCACTGAAGGTCAGCGTTCTGCTTGCGGAGAACCTTAAGTTCAGTGGATAGAGGGGCAGCAGAAGGGGAAAAAAGAGATCCGAGAGCAGCAACCCCTAACAACTGCTTACCTGTGGTGTCGTCGTCAAGGCAGTGGGTGGCAGGAATTGTTGATTGTCACCCGCCCATGAGAAGCCTGAGTGTTTCAGGGAGACGCCCTTGCTGTTATGGAGTGGTGATGGCGTGAACTCGCGAGGCGGTGTAGGGTGAATGGGCGCGACTGTCAACACTCTGGGATGCGACCCACGAGTTGAAGCTGCAGAATCCATATGGCTGCTGACGTCCTCCGCCATAAACTTTAAGCTTCTGCAAGGCTCCAAGTTTCACGTCAATTTTCACAAGCCCTCGGTGGCCTCTTCCAAGTCTCCCGTGGGGCTCGTCTGCTACCTTCCGGCACAACAAGCCGTGGTCTGGCGTGCCGGAATAGCGGTCACGACAAATGGGGTATCTTACTAGGGACTCCACCTAGTACTGTAAGTGAACTGACTCACTAGGTGTTAATTCACCTAACAACCTGTCTGTAAGTATCAGCCTCATAAATGTGTATGCCACCTTTTGTTCCGTGGAGCATCGGTGGGCCTTTGTTGATGAATGCGAACCTGTTCGAAAGCCCAGGGGTATGAATTACACAGGAACGTACACGCAACGTGAATTATAGACAAACTGACACGACTGCCTAATAAAGTGATAAACAGTGTGTAAAAAGCGACACGTACACCACGTGACGTAAAACATATTGCATACACCACTTTCATTAGTACATTGCTAGAAGATTCGGTCATTGTTCGGAGAAGAAGCTGGATACAATACGAACTGATGGCGTGTTTTATTGGTTCAACCTACCGAAGTGAGGAATTGGTCACAGTGATGTTTCAGCGACTCAAGTTCGAGCCTCTTCAGCTACATAAAAGTAAAGACAGCCTTAATGTACCTTTAACACCAAAGTGTTTTATGCCGGCACTCACCACGGCTCCGATGGCGTATTTCCGTCTCGAATGTGATGTTGTAAAATATATACTAACAATTTGCAAAGAAAAAAAGCGAGAACAACGGTTCTGTCACAGGGCATCATACCAGCGACCTCTCGTCTCGTAGCGCACGGCGCAAACCACTAGGCCACGGAGCACACATTTTCAAATTTGCTAATGGCAAGCCATTTATATACGCCACATACGATTTTGTGTTTCTCATAGGTCTACATCTTCAGCGTGTTTTCAGCATCAATAGCCAGACAGTGCGAAGGGCTTGCGTTGGTCCAGCTCTGAAGGCCGTCGCCTCTCACGTTTCGATGAGAACGCGCCTCCATGAAGCATGGTCTCTCCTGCTCGCGTGCTTATCAGACTCGTTATTCGGGAGAGCACAAGGTCTCTTAGCTGACTGTCGCGGCCGCGTTTAGAAATGAGCATGCTGCGCACACACGAAGAAGTAAGCATCGTTACAGTTCGTGCTATTTCTATGCATACTTGTGCATTCGTTTCGTGCGTCTTTTTCTGTGTTTTAACGGAGCGCTTTAAGTGTCAATCTTTGCCAGTTGTTAGTCCACGCTTGTTTTGTGTATGCTCCTTTTGTGCGTGCTTTCTGCCTGGGATGCCCGGTGCAAGTTTCGTGGATATGCTTGCTCTTCATCGCGTGGCTGTAAGTTGTTAATGTTGAATTCCTCCCTTCACCTTATAGTGGCGAAGTAATGCATTCCATACGCTCAACTACTTTTGTGAAGACAAGTTTCACTTTCGTGCGACAACAATTAAAAAAAAAAGAATAGAAAAATCAGCCACATTTTTCAAAACGCTTGACCAGCTTGAGGTCAACAAGCTCGAATATGTGGACATCCGAGGCAAAAGGGGCCCTCCGAGATAATATCCAATACGTCATAAGAACAATTATTAGGGGTTAACGTAGCGCGTAGGCAGGATAACCGCTGGTCATTCAGAGTAATTGACTGGATTCCAAGAGACTGCAAACGCCTGAGATAGAGAACGAAAATCAGGCGGGCAGACGAGGTTAAGAAGTTTCCAGGCATAACGTGGCAGAAGAAAGCACAGGACCGGGTTTATTGGTGGTACAAGGGAGAAAACTTTGCTGTATTTAAGCGAATAGGCGATTTAATTGTGAAATGCCAAGTAATGCAAACATTACGTAGCTTTTCGAAAAGTTAATTCGAGCGCGAAAACTTGACACGATCACTCACACACGCACACACCCATGCATCAAACACACAGCGCTCACTTCCAACTGATTTATTCATAGCTAGAAGGCTTCAATATATACAGGACACATTGTGCGCACACACACCAAAGAAGGCCAACAGCATACATTATCAAAACGTACAGCTAATCAATATCATAGCCTTAGAGCGATAAACTGAAGTTCGCTTGGTAATAACGAAATTGAAGGGGCGCTTACACAGTGATCTTTATTTTTTTCAATGAAAAAGGCCTCTAACACTTCACGTGCAGTTTTACTTGCGCTTCTGCCCAGAATCTTCGTCTCGGCAAATCGTGCGTCACAACCACACGAGATGACATGCGCAACCAGGTGCGCATACTTGTCATCTCTTTTCGTTAATTTTTGGGCGTGTTCCCTTAATCGGTCATTAATACACCGTTCGGTTTGGCCAATGTTCACTTTTCCGCAGGATAAGGGTATGGAGTACACAACCCCCATGGAACACTTCACGAAGGCCCTCTTATGTTTCTTCTGACAGCCGCGCTTCTTGCTATCGCACACACGTTGGCACAGTCTTCTAATTTTTTCTGGTGCGGAAAACACCATCGGTACGCCGTGCCTGGCCGCGACTTTCTTAAGGTTGTGCGAGACCTTATGGATATATGGCACAACTTGTGGCCTAATCCTTAAGGGCTGGGTAGCAGACATCGCTTCCCGTGTTCCACGTTTAAACTTCTGCAGAAGTGATTCAGCAACGGCCGTAATGACCGATCGAGAGAACCCAGCAGCCTCTAGTTGGCTCACCTGATTAAGGAAACTAAGTTTCATGCAGAGTGGCCACGACCTTTTTAGCGCTGATTCTAAGCAAAGAGACGCAACGCCCCTCTTCACAATCTTTGAGTGGGCAGAATCGTACGGCAACAGCTGCTTCTCAACACGAGTATGATAACACCAGCAAAGATGCTCATCGTTCCACGTGAGGCTTAAGTCTAAAAACTGCAGACAAGCTTCTTGAGGCAATTCAACAGTAAAGGAAAGCCCTCGTCCTAGTCTCATAAAAACGTTTAAAATAAAATCAGGGGATGTAAGGCCACCCTGTTTATCTAAAAGAATTAAAAAATCGTCAACGTACCTAAAAACCTTTAAAACCCCCCCCCCCCTTTAAAAGCATTGTCCAAGTCCCTATCTACATCCGCTAAATAACTATCGCAAAAGACCGGTGCGACACAGGAACCAATGCAGATTCCTTGCCGCTGAAGAAAGGGCTTTTCTTCAAACATAATAAAAGTTGCATTGAGATAAAATTCTAAAAGCGATAAAAAATTGTCTACATTAACGCCCGCGTCATTGATAAAATCGACGTCACCATTCTCTTCTATACAGGATTGTACAGAGGCTAGAAGCTTGTCATGCGGCACGGAATAATACAGATCTACAACATCCACTGAAAAGGCGTTGCCTGTGGTAACGCGAGACCGCAAAAAGTCGCACACATCACTTGAGCCCTTCGTTCGGAAATGGTCATTCACCACGAGATTCTTTAGCTTGTTCTGATGAAATCTGCTAACGTTAACCTGCCAAGACCCTCCTTCACTAACAATAGTGCGAAAAGGTACATCTGGTTTGTGTGTCTTGGCCGAGAAGAAAATGTTCAGGTTGCTCCCTTTGCTGTTCTTTATGTCGTTAGCTAACGTTGTAAGCCCCGCATTCTTGCAAAAATCAAACTTAGACCTAACGCGAGTCGCTCCCAACTTAACTGGGCGGAAGTTCGTCTTGATAGCCGCTAAAGCCTTTTCTTTGTAAGCTCCCTCAGGCATGACCACAAAGCAACCTTCTTTGTCGGCTAGCATTAACGTTAATTTGTGGTTTTTTAAAGAACGACACGATGTTATTCAAGCCTTTAACTTTAGGTCTATCTTGATTCTGCGGTGCACATTTCGATAAACAGTTCATACCATCTTGTAGGCATCTGTCCCGGTCTTGGTTGGCCTTCACAGACAAGTCCCTGTTTAGTCCGACAAGTTCATGGGCAGAGATGTGAGGCGGGACGGCAAACTTTGGTCCCTTACGAAGCCATCTCTCGATTTCTGCCGGAACGTATGCGTCCTGTAGCACCACAATGCGCTTCTGTACTTCCCTTCTTTGCTTGTCAAACACCTTGAGCAGTGGGTTCAGGACCTGCTTCCACCTCACTTCCATGAGTGCGCCCGGTTGCTGCCTCAGCCATCGAAGGTGTTGAGCAGCCTGTCATTGCGGAAGAAGACTGTAGTGGACCACGCGGAGCCAGTCATAAAACAAACGCACCTGACGCCAAAGTTCTGCCTTGAGAATATTGCAGACTCTTTTGACACGTCTCCAGGATGGTTGAACACCTCCGAATAAGGCACTAACTTCCTCAGGAGGGAAACCCTTGCGTATGCAGAAGGCACACTTCCTAGCTTGGCATGTGGCCTCGATGATGTTGCGCACAAGTCCATCAATAATTGACACAATGTCTAACGAGTTAAAAGACAGGCCCACTGTACGAGAAATGTATTTTAAGAAAACTTGTTGTGGAGCTAGTTGGTAGAGCATTTCGAAAAGTTAATTCGAGCGCGAAAACTTGACACGATCACTCACACACGCACACACCCATGCATCAAACACACAGCGCTCACTTCCAACTGATTTATTCATAGCTAGATTTATTCACAGTTTATTCATAGTTTGGGGTGGAGAGTTTGTATTTGGCTCATATAGATTGAAACATTTCATTGGAGAATGAATTACCTTGTATAATTGGTGTAAACGGTTTGAATGTACAGTATGGCAATATTTTGCGAAATAATTGACATCATACTTGTGCTTCCGTCGGTGCCGTGCTTTGACGCATGGTGGTAATGGCGATCACTAGACTTGAAGAGCGAGTGGTTCTTCGTGCCAAAAGGGGCACTATTCTGGACTGTCCTCAGAGTTTTCTTGTTGCTGGCATCAATTGAAGGCCTTGAAAAGTGTTCTAGGTAGTCTTAAGTCATGCTATTTCTGACCACTTCTTCTTCTTTAGAAAATAGATACACACTCATTAGCTTAATCTGATGCCTAT
The DNA here is from genome assembly GCF_043290135.1 of Rhipicephalus microplus. NCBI lineage: Eukaryota > Metazoa > Arthropoda > Arachnida > Ixodida > Ixodidae > Rhipicephalus > Rhipicephalus microplus. Next base: position 168,884,151 of record NC_134703.1, read on the forward strand.
AATATTTCAAATATACTGTGTTAGAGTAAACTGAGGACAAGATACTTTTGCGCTGAAGTTGAAAAGAATCACTAAGATGCAAAAAGATATAGGCAAGTCAGCCTCTTACTCTTCACAATCGAGTGCTGTCATCGAACCTAATGTCCTTCAGTAGGTGCCAACTCGAGCTAGAAAACCTAATTGGGGAACGTAAACACGATAGCAAATTAACTGAGACGCAAATGAAACATTTTGGGTGGGAACATGTTGGTTATTTTGATTATGTTTGTTAGAGAAGCGCTGGTTTAATGAATGTGGCTCACTTTGATTGAAGCAGTTGGAGAACTTGGCTCATTTTTGATTAAAAACTGCCTTTTGAGATCCTGTTACAATAAGAAATTGGCCCATTTTGATTATAACTACCGTAGAAAATGAAGATAGGCATGCTTTACGTACCAGTGAAATTTAGCCTGGTTTCGGTTTCTGCATTTGGGTCTCTTAGAAAAAAAAAACGCCTCAAATAGAAAAAAGAAAAAAAAGAGAAGGAACTAGCTAAATAGAGATATATAGAAGTAGAATTGACATAAACAGAAAAAAGAAGGAAATAAAATAGAGATAAAAATAAGAAGAAAAAGGAGAAATGAACAAATAGATAAATAAATAAACAATAATTATGCAAATATGCGTGTTTAAGCGTACCCTTTAGGAGTTGAACGCGATACTGATATCCTGTCCCTAGTACGCACTTCAGCCTCCTAGTACATACTTTTTGTTGCATGATATTACTCGAGAAGTTGAAATAGTGCATTACTACATTGCAATAGACACAGTTGAAAGTTTATTGTGTGAAGCTTTCGCATATGGCTCCAATCTGTGCGATGGGGAGCAAGGTTTACGCCAAGAGCAATTATGTGCGTGGAAGGTGTACCTACTTGATTGCACCCACTACCTGGTCTTAAGGGAATATGCGCAGTAGCGTGTGCACCTTTAGTAATGAATGGCCGTCTTTAAATGACGAAGTCGTTATGACAAACACGTCTTCTCATACCCAGTTGCAATGTGCACGCAATATTAGCTCAATGATATAGGTATTGTGAAGTCGGTGCACAGTATGCGTGTATTTGTGAAGCATGAATATTAGCTTCACTGTCTTTCCAAGCACAGTAACTTACTTTCACTTTATATCCAAGCATACGCGTGGCTATGTGGTATGAATCCTGTTTGTCATGAAAACGATCTTGGACCAATTATTACTCAGACTCGGGTATTTTTATTATTTCTATTATTTCTATCTTCCAGAACTTTTCAGCCACGAAAAATCATATTGTTATGATTTTTCGCTAGAAAACGACGACGAGGAGGCCAATACCAAAGGTGACGCTGACGCCAGAATTTCTGTGAATTGAGCTCTCGAACGTGGTCACATTAAAGTGTTAACCTAAAGAAAATCAAGACAGCCCCTATGCCCACCTCTCCCGCCAGATGTCCTTCAGGGTTGGCACCACTGCATCGTTACTGCGTTAATTTTAATTGCTATGGCAATAAAAAGATAGTCACCTTCACTGGCACGTTCCGTATCAGGGCAAATCGTTAAATTTCCTCACGCACATTTTGTGGCCTACCCGTGGATCATACCACGTGAGCGGAGACGACGAACGCAGCGGGCGGCTAGATCTTTATTTATTTATTCAATTGTTTATCTGTTCATTGATTCATTCATTAATTTATCTCATATTTCAGATCCTTACGCCCAAGCAGGTGGGCAGCTCTAAGAGGACATATTTGATGCAATAAGTGACATCCATTCACATAGTAAACAGAAAAAGCGACTTAAAAAATTCATTCGTATCAACGCATGTACTGAACAAAAAGAAAAAAAAAGGGATGCAGTTAAGTTTTCCTTCTTGTTCGTTGATCTCCTTGATGTGGATTGAAGTCCCGTCAAGGAGATGATCGGCGTCGATGAAGCAGGAGGCAGGTTGGAGGTAATGAAAACTTGAAGGTATATTACGGCGAAATATTTACAGTCATATGTACATCTTGCCGAAGCACACTCATGATAACACAGACATCAACAGCGTCTTACTCTTCTACTTAACTTTTCTTAAGTTAGAGCCTAGAACACTGTTACTACATACAACGTACTTAGTCTCACTGTTCGACCACCAAGTGGTTACAGCCCAGACAAAAGTTGCATCGTACGAAGTCGTACTGATCTATCAGTTAAGTGATTGCAGCCTCGACTGAAGAGAAACGGATTCCCTCCAGTCTTAAGCATCTTGCGGTAACAAAGAAAAAGCGGAGGTGGCCACTGCTGGTCCGCCTCAACATTCTCTCATCCAATCTGTTTCCACTCAGATTAAGTCACTCCCTACTGGGCTGACCTTACTCTCGACAGCAGCGCTTCTACAGTTTAAACAGGTGTTTTGGTACTCTTTCCCATCATGTCTCTCTCTCTCCACCTCCCACGCACTCAGGAATTCTCTCGCTCGGGAGATATCGGCATTGTAGACCCGGTACATTCATGCCTTTTCCCACACCCAGCGATCCGAGACGAACCTCAAAGCCGGAAGTTAAATAATCGCGCGCGGAACGTTATTGCCCCCGCAGGTAGCAATCGGCCTTTGACTTTCTCCGCTTTCATTGTGTTCGGGTCGTGCATCGCTGCGACTTTGAGCCGATCGCCAGGGCAGAGCGTGTCGCCTACTCCCACTGAGCTCGCGCCCGGCAGCCGAGGCAGGACGGGGTCGCTTAATCCCTTTGTGCGTTTGCCCCCGGCAGCGGCGACTTGTCTCTAAACCACAAACATTTCAAGCCGGTTGGCAGAGCGGGTTCGTTTCACATTGTGTGTTTGTCCCCGGCAGCGGAGGAGACGGACGTAGTTTGCATTCCAGAGGATAAGTGGTGTACAGTTACACGGGCATACCGAGAGAGAGTCGAGAAAGAAGCTTTGTATAACGTAGCTTCCCGCGCTGTCGTCCCATGCTCAAAGGAAGCAATTTGCGACCTTGCCGAGAGAGATCCGAGAAAGAAGCTTTGAATAACGTAGCTTCTGGTGCTGTCCCATCCACACGATCAACTTATGAGCGGCAAAACATAACAGATGCTACAAATCCATACTTCATATGTTGTGCCATTACCGTAACAATAAATACCGAATAGTTACAAAACAATAAACACGATGATATTCACTGTTGAAGCCAAGACAGTAATGAATACATATGCATACGATAAAACGGGGCATACAAGAGAAAAAGAAAGAAAGAAGAAAAGGCACTGCAATAAAAAATATCAAACCTACATTATCAACGAAACGCTATTTTGGAGCGAAGGAGACATGATACTATGAGGATGCCTGAGTTATCTTGTTTCAATCTCTGACGGTGCGTGGTAAATACGAGTACTTATAAGCGCCTGTTCTGCAGAAATAAGATGTTAGGGAATTAGTATGATGATGCCTTGTGGGTATGGTTGATAAGAATGTCAGGCACAGCGATGGGTCAGTAGCAAGCTTGCGGTTGCGAAGAAGAGTAAGAAGGTAAATTGTTACCTGTTTTCGATGCGCGCAAAAAAGGCAAATGCTACTGGCTTTCATTACATCAGAAGGAGAGTCAGCCCGTGGGAAATCGTTAAAAATGAACTGTACTGCTTTCCTTTTTATTCTTTCCAGGCACTTGATGTTATTTTGAGTGTATGGGTTGCATACTGCACACGCGTATTCTAATTTACATCTTAATAAAGAATAATAGGGCAGTAATTCAACATTGCTTGGGGCATCGTGAAGCTTATGTTCTAGAAAGCAGAGAAGGAAATGATATTGATATGTTTATTTTATGATAAGGTAGTTGTTATTGTAACACCTAAGTATTGATAGGTAGTGACTTGCCTAAGTGGCGAAAAAACAAGGTGGTAAGTGATAGGCAAGGGTGTTTTTTTTACGCGTCATAGAGCAAAGAACGGTTTTATCGGCATTCAGAACAATTCGCCATTTTTCGCACCACTTCGATACGTTATTTATATTGCTATTTAACTCAACTTGATCATCGGGATGAAAAATTTATTTGAAAAATAAACCGTCATCTGCAAATAACTGGATTGGAACACCAGGGCTTACTAGGTGAACAATATCAGAAGAGCTTGTGTGGGGGCTAGTTGGAACATATATACTGCAGGAAAAGGCTTTGCTGCAAAGTTGACGACGAAAAGCTGGTTGCTAAAAATATCATTATTATAAACTAAGAAAAGCAGGGTGCTTAGGACACTGCATTGTGACAACCCTGAATAGACTGCCAAACTTTCAGAAAGTTGACCTTCAATGTGAGTATATTGCTTCCTGTTTGTCAGGTACGAGAAAATCCGTCTGATGAAGTGTTCAGGGACGCTAAGAATTTTAAGATTTATGATTAGTTTATCACGTGGAAACTTGTCAAAAGCTTTGCTGAAATCAAGAAATATTACGTCTACTTGGCCGTTAGAATCAAGAGCTGAAGCGAACGAACAAACCACCATTATTAGTTGGGTTATTGTTGAATACCCTTTTCGAATGCCATGCTGATGTTCTCTTAGTGCAGCGTTATTTTCCCGGAATTCACTGACACACTGCAGTTAGCTATATTATGTTCCACGAGTTTGCAGCTTTGGGATGTCAGTGAAATTGGACAATAATTTTGTATAAGTGTCCTGTCACCTTTCTTGAACACAGGAACAACCTGGGCCGTCTTCCAGTCATTACGCAATTGCGCAGTAATGGCTGACAGACGAAAAAAAATTACAAAAAAGTTGGGAAGAAGCTTGGCATATCAACTCAGAAATATTTTAGGGATTTTATGGGAACCACAAGAACTATTAGCTTGCATGTTAAGTAGCATAATAAATACCCCAAAGTAAGATACCTAACTCGCATCCGATAGCCCAGCAATGTTCCGTCAAAAGCGCATACCGTTACACCAAAGAATACACTTTGGAATTAGCGGTTGAAGTGATGAGCGATTTCACCCCGATCTGTCACTGGCTTTCCATCAAATGATATTTGAGTAACTGTTTTTTTTCTACCTTTTATGTACTGTCAAAATTTAATAGAAGCATTTGTATGAACATAGGAAGCGACATTTTGAAATAATAATCATTTGCTGTGTGACATCCACCTGCGAGCTCATCTCGCTTGCATCTGTCTTAGTTTGTCATTATGCGCGTGCTTCTTTTTATATCTCTTTATCCTGCGTTTTAGTTGAATTATTTTGCGATACATACAAGGCGTTGGTTTTTTCACTTTCTTTAGTTTATTTGGTGTGAAGTTGTCCAGGCAAGGGACACATGTGTTTGAACTTGTTCCAAAATAACTGACCGTTGTTGACCTCAAAATTATTTGAACAGTTTTGCATGTAATCGATAGTGCTTGCATCACTGGCATGAGAAAATTGAAAAAAAAAAAACGTTCACATACGTACTTATACTTTTGCAGATGAAGTTAGCCGGAAAATTTCGGTCGCCCGAAGGGCTCATGCGGTAACACTGATTTCTTATCAAGCAAAGCGGTGACGGTCTATCTCTCTTGAAGGAGCATTCGGAATTCCAGGAAAAGCTGGGAGTGTTGTGTCACTCGAGAAAGCGTGAAATATAGGTATAACGACGTTGTCGCAATCGTTAGCGCGCCATCTTTGGCAGGTGTCAGTAAACGGCTCGTACAGCCTTCCACGTTTGGTGCTCTCAACGCGAAAAGACTTTTACGAAACCACTTTTGTCCCTGGAGCAACCGCAATCCCGTAAACCCGCGTTTTCTCGAGTTACGTGTGATCGGATGCAAATGAGTTAGCTGCCAACCTTATTCTATGTAACAATACATTTTTTTGTCTGAAGTTCGCTACTTCAATTTCATCGTGCTTCTTTTTATGTCCTTTCTTGTCTTCCCAAGGCAGCATGGTGGGGGGAATAGTAACTGTGCACTCAAGGCAGTGCGTACTTGTGGTGAAGCTGCGACGTTTTTGAACATGAAATTTTTTTGTACCGGAGTCCACCACAGCTCCACGACGTACTTCAGTCACTGATATAACATTGTAAAATATATACTAAGAGATTGCAAAGAAAAAATTGGTAGATCCCACGTACAGTGGGAATCGATGATATGCGAAGCACGAATGAGGAACGTTGACATGTCACTTTAAAATCACCCCAACGTTACGAGGCGAACTTAAATGATGCAGTAAAAGACTTCCATTTTACGATTACCTTCTTTGCACCTGGAATTTGTGCTCAGTCGTCAAACCACGTCAGGTAATACTGAATTGGGCGTATGTAAAGCTAGAGAAACGGCCGCGAGCGCGCTATGAGGGTAGAATGTAGTCATGTCCTTACATGACACGAATGCCATGGTTATCATGTTTACGCCAGTCATATACCTCCGTCATCCCTTCACATTATGTAATACCAAATTGGGTGTATGTGAAGCTTGCGAAACAACCGCGAGCGCATCATGAGTGTGGCATGTAGTATGTTCCTACATAACACGCATCTCATGACTATTATGCTTGCACCAATCATATACCTTCGTCATACATTCACGTCACGTAATACCAAAGCGGGTGTATGTGAAGCTAGCGAAACGACCGTGAGCGCATCATGAGCGTGGCGTGTAGTCATGTTCTTACATGACACGCATGCCATGATTATCATGGTTGCACCAGTCATATACTTTCATGCCTGACGGATATCGCCAACCAGGTGTGGAAGAACGGCAGTGTCCCAGAGATGCGCAAGACGGCCACCACCATCCCCATCCCCAAACAGACCTCCCAGCCTGGACAACTCCGGCCCATCTCCCATACATCATGCGTAGGTAAGGTGGCTGAACATGCTATCCTGAACAGGGTTACCCAATACCTGGAGCAACGCAACATTTATTCCCACGATATGATAGGCTTCAGGGTGAGCCTCTCGACGCAAGACGCCATGAAGCAAATTAAACATCAAGTTATTCATACGAACAGATTAGAATATGCAGCATCTGTTTGGGACCCTGGACATGACTCGCTTATCTATGAATTAGAACGAGTGCAGAATCGGGCAGCGCGCTTCATCCTTTCAAATTACCATCGCACCTCGAGCGTCACATCAATGAAAACTACACTAGCATTACCCCTACTGTCTATTCGCAGGAAAGTGTCTCGGCTGTGTATATTCCATAAAATTTACTTCACCAATCCGTTACTCAGAAGCAGATTATTGGCCCAACCAACTTACGTTTCCACTCGCATTGATCATCGCCATAAAGTAGGACTTCCTTTAGCGCACACCAAGTGTTTTCATAATTCATTTGTGCCAAAAACATCTGTATGCTGGAATCATCTTCCTTGTGATATTGTTGGTATAAAAGATGCTGCTTTATTTAAAATTGCCGTCACTAATTTTATTTGTACGTAGCCTCAGTTCAACCCTGTAGCAAGCGATGTTTGCAATTTTTCTGTTGTTGTATTTTGCTTTATATGCTGTACATGTATGTATGTACCCACTCCCGTCTGTAATGCCCTCGGGCCTTGAGGGTAACTGAATAAATAAATAAATAAATAAATAAATAAATAAATAAAACACGGGGAACATAATAGCCATATTGGGACAGGACTTGGAGAGGGCCCTCTTAACCTCATCCCGACCCTCTTTATCCTCGTCATAATCGGTCTGTTTCAAAGACTCTCCGATGTAGATGGCATTAATCATACCGTCTATGCTGACGACATAACAATATGGTGTACCGGTGGCAGCGATGGACGAATGGAGGCTGTGCTACTGGAAGCTATTGAGGTCACGGAAAACTACCTTGAACCGACTGGTCTTCGGTGCTCGCTGCAGAAATTTGAACTGCTTCTGTACAGGCCCAAGCGCAGGGGCCCCAAACCAAGAGGGTGGAAGCCATTAGAGGATACTGACATCACTCTTAGGACAGGTGAGGGCAGCTTTATTCCCAGGGTGGACTCCCTCCGGGTATCACTATCCAGTCGAACGGCTCCAATAACCTGATGGTCACGAGTCTCACCAGAAAAAGTGACAATGCCATAATACTAATAAGAAGGGTTGCCAACAGGCTACAGGGAATTGGAGAAGATAACCTCGTAAGGTCGGTGCATGCCTTTGTGATGTGCCATTTCACCTACGTCGCAGCCATGCACAGCTGGTAAAGGTCGAAACGTGATAAGCTCAACACGTTAATCAGAAAGGCCATCAAGAAAGCTCTCGGGCTTCCCATGTACACAATCACGGATAAACTGTCCCGTCTCGGCATGCGCAACACGCTGGAAAAAAATGCAGAAGCACAGGAGAGGGCGCGATTCGCCAGGCTGTCCACGACGCGTTCCGTTAGAAACTGCCTGCGGGAGTTGAAGATATCACCGATGAAAATCAAGTCTCACTTCTGCAGCATTCCTTGTCAACGGCGAGAAAAAATCACCGCTGTCCCCATCCCGACAAATGTCCACCCCGAGTACAACGAGGGTAGAAGACGGGCCAGGGCAAAGGCTCTACTACAAAGGGCTCAAGAACATGCCGGGGACTGCTCCTTCGTCGATGCGGTCTAATATCCCGAGAGAAAGGCGTACGCGGCAGTGAGCATCAACCATGAGGGTGGTATCACCAATTTGACAACTGTCCGGACGACGGGGGCTGAAATAGCAGAGCAAGTGGCGATTGCGCTGGCCTTGCTGGATAAGAGCAGGTCCACAATTCACAGCGACTCGAGATCAGCCATCCAAACATTTGCCAAGGGAACAATATGGGAACTTGCTTTGCGAATTCTTCTGGACAAACACATCGAGCCACACACACTCGTTTAGTTCGAAGCTCATATGGGACGCATTGAGGGAGCCCTGCCCAATCACAACGAGTCAGCTCACATAGCTGCGCGAGGACTATTAAATCGCGTAGCTATCGAAGTACGTGGCGCTGATGTCTTGGAGAACCGTGACCCTCCCATCTCGTATAATGAATTGACAAAACATTATTACACGGCGCGGAGACGATACCCTCCACCGCACAGAAAACTAAGCAGACCTCAGGCTCTGACACTCGGGATTCTTCAGGTCGTGTCGTACCCCAACGCCGCGCTATTGAAGAAAATTTATCCCGAAATAGACTCAGTCAACTAATACATGTTCCATCTGCCACGTTATAGCTACATTGGAACATAAGCTCTGGCGGTGTCCCATGTTATGCCGTGGGGAAGTCATCACGCCATCCAAATGGGAGGGTGGCATTGCAACTTCGGGACTTGAACAAAAGCTATGGGCAGTCTACCGGGCCTGCGACGCAGCAGAGAGGCTTGGTATTTCTGTTGCGGCATGTGAGCGGCGCGCAACGTGCTAAAGCACGTTCCGAAGGACAAAATAAAGTTCATCCATTCATCTACTCATACATTCACGTCACGTAATGTAAAATTGGACGTATGTGAAGCTAGCAAAACAACCGCTAGCGCATCATGAGCATGGAATGTAGTCAGGTCCTTACATGACACGCATGTTATGATTATCATGCGTGCACCAGTCATATACCTTCATCATACATTCAAGTCACGCAATACCAAATTGGGTGTATGTGAAACTAGCGAAACCACCGCGAGCGCTTGATGAGCGTGGCATGTAGTCATGTTCTTACATGACATGCATGTCATGATTATCATGCTTGCACCAGTCATATACCTTGATCATTCATTCATTTATCTCCCTCTCACGTCACGTAATACAAAATTTGGTGTATGTGAGGCTAGGTAAACGACTTTGACCGCATCATGAGCGTGGCGTGCAGTCATGTTCTTACATGACAAACATGTCATGTTTTCCACGTGAGGGCCTGTCACTTATGTTCGCCATGCAGTCATGTCATACCGTAAGAGTTTTGCATATGTCATGTTAACCAAACCACCGCAAGAGCAGCGACACCATATAATGTAAATCATGCCATTCACGACGTTAGTGACTAGTCACTTATGCTTGTCGTACAGTGATGTTATGCGAGACCTATTTTGGTATATCCCCCATTATCCAAACGGCCAGGAGAGCTAAAAGTCATAGGTGGCTAGATCGATAGATGGATAGATAGGCAGATACGATCAAACTCGCTGAAGTTCGATAAAAAATGCTCCGCATAAAAAAAAAACAAAAAAAACAAGTGGCATCGAACCGGCAACCTCGCGCTCCTCAGCGCGATGGCTATAACCATTAAGCCATCAAATGAACCTTGTGCAGTAAGTTAACGGCAAGCTATTTATATACACCATGTACCGCTGGTGGTCTCAAGACTTCAACGTTGGCACTTCAACGTATGTTTGTCGTCAGTAGCGAGATGGCACGACGAGCGCGAATCGGGTGCGTGCGATCCATGGTCGTTGTGCCGCGCCGACCCGCGCGTCGTTGTGCTCGCGCACCTGCACATGTCGTGGTCGAAGTGCGTATACATGTTTCCTAGCGCGATGGTTTCTTCGCGTGCGCGCTTATCTCGATATTCGGGCACTCTGCACCTCTTTGCTTCCACCGCAAGTTTTCTTTGAAGTTGAAGTAGTTAGAGAGAGCACGAGCGTCCCTGCGCTCACTGCCGTTTTTACAAATGGAGCACGCTGCTCTTACTAAAAGAGGTAAGAATTCACCCTTTGCATGTCTGTGAAGCACCCTCTCGCCGACACTTCCAGAAACAAATCGTGGGTCATCGCGGCGAGCTTTACCCCTACCGCCCCTGCTTAGCAGAGAAGGTGGCGGCGGCGCATCTGCTGATTGTCCTGTCTGAGTGTTGTGTTGTGGCATGGAAGTATTTACAAGCCGGGCGGCTTAGTTTCTGTGACCAAGGGATGGAAGAATAGGCCAGAATCAATGAAAATGCCGCACTAGAAGCAGTTGACTGCCGTCGTTGCGGCCACTGGTTCGCAGCTGGTTCTCCCGGAAAACCACAAAAGGGTAGAAAATCTGCTATGGGAGGTGCGTGCGCATCCTCGTGTTCAATGAGTTGGAAGCCACGTCCACGTGCGGACTTCGGAGTAGCACTTGCTTCTCGTCGAGGAAAGGTCACTACTACATTGTGCATAGTGCATGCATTCCTGGCGAAGACCACATTTGAAGTACTGGCCTACTACTGGCTGCATGGTTGGATGAATATAATAATTTTTTTATCGTGGTATTCATACTAATGATATGAACTGCTTGGCCCCTGCATTGGCCTGCTTTTGCTGTAACATTTTATTTATTATGAGAGCGCGGAGGAATGATCAGTAAAGTATTTTACTTAATGTCGTGCTTCGATGTGTACGGCGTGTCTAACTCGCATCTAGGGGCCCCAGTGTTTACTGGCCTGCACATTGAAATCGATTGATTTGTGGGGTTTAACGTCCCAAAAACCACCATATGATTATGAGAGACGCTGCACATTGAAATCGAGGTGACATGATCGTACGACATGTGTGCTGCATCCTTTTAGCACAGCATCTGATGCCAATAAAACGCAGCCCGCTGAACCTGTCAAGAGCTATGTACAGTACGGTCCACTCTTGCAGGGAACACGGCAACGCGTGGCTTGCGGCCCGCGTGGCGCAAACTGGCGGCGAGATTGGGTGGGGCTTGCCGCGTTTCGTCTGCTACTTTCCGCTCTGGCGCTTGCAGTACGCTGGATACCGCGTTCGCTTTTCCGCGATGCGATTCATGTCTCCGGGTAATCAGCACGCAGAAAAAAGTGCCGTCCGTTTGTTGTTGTGCTTTATCGGCAGCTTTGTTGCGATTCCATTCACGGCCACAGTATCCGATCTCGGCATTCATGCTAAATGCAAAAAAAAAAGCCATATGCCTATAGTATTTCGAAAAACGTAAAAAAAAAAACACGTGTTTGAAAATACTTCTATGTATTTTACTACGGCGAGACACAAAATTATATAATTATTGTGGATTGCAGTATCCAGCAAATGTTTATTATATCTTGCGTTACATTTCGTTTTCTTCGTTGAAGCGAAAACGCCAGAAGCTCCTTATTTGAAATATGCGATAGTATTCACTTTTCCGAGAATCATTACGTTTCACCAATACGCGCACTGAATAACGGTGTACGTAGAACACTACGGAGTAAACAAAGAAGCTTTATTTCTAAAACCTTTGTGGCAGACGGGTTGAGTGAGGTCAGATCTGTAGCCTCGAAACATTCAAATCTGTAGCCTCAAAATATAAATTTAATGCAGATCTATGTAAGCAAAATAGGACTACGCACTACAAAACTAGGCACTGAAAAATTTTTCGTAATGCTGATGATTACGCTGGTAATGAGAATGTGGCCTTTTCGCAATGGAGGTGACAGCACGCTGGCTGTATTCTTTGGTGTACAGCTCGACTATTCAAAGCCTTTCGTCCTCAGGTACTCTACCTATGCCACGTCTAAGAGCTAGCTCCGCCGAAAATGTAATCAGTGAGTAAATACGCCCCCAGCTTTGGAATTCTGTGAAAATCATAATGCAGCCCATCACTCGCGTAGCCTGGTGTTTGTGGGTTCCAAGCGTAATCTTAACCAATTGTGAGCTTTACAAACGCTGTTCGAACCAGCCAGCCACTTTTGATAACAAACATGGAAACCGATCGTCGATGAAGCGCGTACAGCAATCTTGTCGCTGGCGCGCGCCGAACGTAGGGCGGGGAAGAAGCAGACGATGCGGGCAAGTACCGCCCTTGCGATTCAGCGCGCATGCTCCGCATTTCCAAATCTCGCCGTCAGTTGGCGCCCCATGGACTGCCGGCCACGCACTCGTGTGTTCCCCCTAACAGTGGATCGTACTGTACGTTCCAGTGTTGTTTGACCGAAATGAAAGTGCCTGGGTAAGTTGTATGGTGAACCCGCAATATCTGTAAACATCACACTACGGTGACAAGACAACGCGTGGACATTTCGAAAGATTCATGAGCCGACACGTGGTATTCAAGTCTACACACGCAGGTTTTTTTTTTTGCTTTTTCACCGAACAATGATCGCACTTGGACAACATAAATGAACCACTGAAAGTCTGTGAATGACATGCGACAAAACTATTCTGTTTCGCATTAATTATGGTCGAGCGGACAATTTACAGTGACTCTTTTCTGATATTCAGAAGACGCCAACATGAACAGCGTAGTTGCGTTGAGACCGAAGTAAACCAAGCCGCACTTAACCATACCTTGCTGTTGTCGTCATTTCACAACAACTGTAGAAAACATATCATACAAAGAAAAGCGGTAGCTCAAGCGTCATGGCTAATGCACTGCTGAGCAACGAGACAGACAAAGCGCCCTGTAAAAAACTTGACATATTCGTTTAGTTAGCACACGCACACACCTCTAATGAACTACTTTTGACGCCATCTTGCCGAATAGAAGGCTGCCATGAACTGACGTCTTCATTTTGGACCCTCACGGCCTTGATGCGCTCTTCGAGGCGCTGACTGTCGCGTTTCACCGATGCTAAGCGAAAAAAAAAAAAAAGAATCCTGCTGCTGGGCACACCTCCCGAAGTGCATCTATGAGCTGTACTAGTTGCTGGCCGTCGCGCTAGCAGAACCAGATTTATAGATAAATCTATTGATTGTGCCGCCCGCACCACTCACACCACTCTCACCACCGATGCCACCGCGAAAATACAGGTGGCGTATGTAACGGCACCCCACAGATCATTTCGTCAAGCCGACGCCAGGGGCTGCGCATGCGCTGTAGAGGCATGCTTAAAGCAGATTGTGACCGTTGTTCGCGCTCGTCAGGTGCATACTTGCGCGTTTGATTCGCACGCTTTTCCTTCTGTTTGAGCAGTGTGCTTTAAGTGCCGAGCTGTGACAGTTGCTTGCCCACGCTCGTTATCTGTATGCTAATTTCGCGCGTCCTTTCTGGTTCAGGTCTGCGCTGCAAGTTTGAAGCGGCTTGCTGTTCTTCGAGTGACCTTGCGATTTGTTACTGCAATATTCATTTCTTCGTCCTTGTGGCGAACGAATTCAGAATGAATGTTTTGCTATCTCTGCGAGAACGCGTTCCATTTCCGTGTTGAACCGAAGATCAACCATGTTTTTCTTTTTTATGTATACTCTTTCTCCCCGGCTGTGTTTGAGACACGATAGAAGTGCTAATGAAGCCGTTATCCTGTGCTACTCCCTATGCGAAAATAACTGCACAGTCAACAGGAAAGCCATGCCCTTACGAATCAAGTAGTGACATAGTGAGTGCCAAGAGGGTAGCAGGTGATTCACCCAGACGTCGACGTCCACGAACGCTCTGTGAGATTCAGTGCGCGAGGAGTCATGGCGCATTTCTGCGCGCACTTCAGATTTACTTTTTGCGTTCGGGCCAGGGCGCGAAATCGTCGCAGGTGCGGGGGCGCGCCGTTTCGCAACGACATTGTTTTTACTGCTCCATGGTACGGCGTGTTTGCTCACCCGTTTCGCACGGGTCCATCGTTCGCGCACTGTTGATCGGTCGTCCGCACGCCGGCGGTTTTATTACGTCGAAAGCAAGCGCCGGATTATGCAAACACACCTGTAAAAACAAGCGCCGCACGAAATGTGCTGCAGATAATGGCCAGACCGGCAGTGGTCGCGGCACGAGTGATCAGCCGATGGCGAGCCAATCTAGCGGGGACCGAAACTGATAATCACTGGCTTGGATTGACGAAACCCAATTAAGGTCAGCTAAACACTGTGCTGACCGAAGGGCGATACGTAGACGGTCGTTTGGCTCTACTGACCGACTTGTAACAACACCTGCGACGTGCGACATCTTTGTTTGGCTTTTTTTTCTTGGCCAGAGCGGCGAGCCGGGACGAAAAAGCAAGTAACGTCTTCATATCTGCTGTGCTAACTGCGCGAACTCCGTCCCTTGGCACGCTTATTATCTGCAGCTGCGTGTGCACATGATGCAATAAAGTGAACTGAATTGCCTTCCGAGCTCCATAGCTTGCCCTGTGAACGGGCGCCATAGCCGCTAATGTTTACTGCTATAAAAGTAAAATAAAAGACGAAATGAAGAAACGGGGAGCACTGCAGGTGATGTTAAGTCGAATGCGGCCCCTGCTATTACGTTGCAAGGGTGCAAACTCGAAGGAGATCTCCAAACATAGTCGCACAGATGCGCTGCGACGACTTCAAAAAAAAAAAAAAGTCAATAAAGGTGCATCTGTCAATGAGGTAAGTAGTTGCATTTTTTAAGTAATAAAATTACGGGTGTGCTACGTCTCCGGACGACATATCACATAGTTGAAATGCAATCTTTTCGTAAAACGACGTAAATTAGGTAAATGTAAATACTCTATAAAAAGGTGGTGACTATGCGGGAAGCAAAGTACTGCTCTTTTCTGACGCGGTAATATCCCAGCGATGGATGGATGAAAGAGCTTTCATGATGTCCAATAGGTCATGCTAGTGTCCAATAGGCGGAAGCGGGACGCTATCATGCTGGAACCGATAGACCTAGCCTTTCAGCCGCTTAATTGTCCATGATTGTTCCTTTAATGTAGAAATACGTAGAGCTACATATCAAATGAAACTAAATGATACTTTGTTTTCACTCAGAAAGTGGGAAAGGAACGAAGGGTTTGCTGGAAAAGCTTTATTGCTACAATTTGACTAAGCCCGGTTTCTGGTGCTACAGTTCAACAGCGTGCAGCACAGACTGTGTGTGTACAAGAGAAGTAAAACATTTCCCGGCCACTATTCCATGTTTTCCGATCAGAGCGTGGCCTGGGAACTTATGAGGTGTAAACATACGTCAAGGCACTTTGCAAAAGTACGAGATAAAGGAAAGTGTGAAGCATAAACAAGTGTAACAGTTAGAAAAAGGTGGCCAGACGGGTAATTAGATTTAGAAAGTAATAACAGTTTAGTGAAAATGTTTACACGACAGCCTACATTTCCATTCTTCTGTTCATATAAACATCAAAAATAGGTCGAAATAGGTAAAATTTTACGCATCCTCTGATAGTCGCAAATAGGTTTTTTAAAGAACGGCATTCTACCCTGAAAGCACAAAAAGCACAAGAAAACACACTAACAAGACAACATGCTCTTTAAAGAATAACAAGGATGTGAACTTATTCAATAATTGTACAACATTGATTGTTGTGATGGGCCGCAATTTTTTTATGTACACAGCAGTAAAGATTTTTCTTAAGGTAGTGATTTTCTTATAAAGCAAAGAAGCTTTGCCAGCTGATTGTAAATTAATTATCCCCGGATGATTAACGCACAGAAAATACGATAAGATTGTAAGGCACACAGAAAGATTTTGGACAAAAACTTGACACCTCGGTGCTCTTTATTGTAAACCTTAATCCAATCACCCTGTTCTTTTCGAACTTCATCCCAATTGAGACACGGCTGCCTAAATATGGAACAAAACCCACGTTTTCGAGCATAGAAGCGCGACACCTCACCTGCTTCAGGTGAGGCATCGCCTCAACAAGTGCCGGGAATTACACCTATTGAGCTGGTTTGAGAAAATAAAGAATTACAACGCTGCTCAAAGTGATTGTTTTACTTAATTTTTTTAATGTCGTATAAGCAATACAAAATAATACAAAAAAGTTGATAAATCCGGAGCGTCACTGCTTGTTCGTGTTAACTGTTGCGCTATGCAACGCACCGTCATTTTCGGGTTACGTTTAGTTGTCTGTGGCTTCACTGTTTACACACTGCACGTAAGAGAAGGCGAGAAACAGGCCTTGACAATTTCATTGCGGCAGGTCGAACGTACATGTTTACGAGCTCTACTTTCTGAGATACTGGCTGATAAAGTTTTTTTTTGTTGCGTAAAGTGCGATGACATAGTTTTGAATGAAACTAGTGTTTGATCCCGCGAACAAAGAAAAAGACGTCAATTTTTCGTAATAGAAGCGTTGAATAAAATACAGCTTCTATCATATCACTACCAATTTATCTGTCGCAAAACAAGTGATCGACATTGATCTCGAACGTTTACATGTTTTGACTGTGCCAGTTGCCTGATACGGGCACAACATTTTTCACAGCGAAAGCTATTATGCGATCACAACTCGGGTCTCACACAGCGCCGTAGTTGTTCGCCGCCGCCACCGGTGTCCGTAACCACATTGCGCTAAATCAGAAAAACAAACCTAGTACCAAGGACAGTGAAGCTTGAACCCTTGTCAGCTAGATGCCAACCCAGAATTATACCACTGAGCCACGCCAGTGCTTGGGTCTTGTTGGCAAGCTTGCCTTAGGCAGGCTTCATATCGGGAAAGCAATCGCGTTATATGACTTATAAGGCGTTTGAAAACAGCGAAAGAACAAGCAGTGGTCGCACAATGCGAATCGCGTATCGACTGGGTCGTCCAATGCTTCAGACCTTTACAAAGGATTGTTTTTTTTTCAGCTATGAACTGTGGCGCTTACGCACTACAGGCATAACTCCTCATCGTCGTCAGCCACTGCATAGCCAATTGGCACAAAATTGCTCTCAATGGTTTAGCGGATACCACGCTTCTCTGAAGAATGACGAAAATTAGCATAGCGAATGCCGGCCTACTACCCCAACTTTTTTATTATTAATGCCATAGTGGGCATCAAGCAAGTTTGCTTGCAGCATTTACCCAATAAATATTTCCGAAATGCTCTGAATGGCCGCTCTTTTAGCTTCTCTGTAACTTTGCTGTGCCTTTCGCGCAGGCCTGGCGTTTTTTTTAGGCACGTCTACAAGGCTTGATTCGATATTACATGAAACCAGCTACCATGTTCTTATTTGTTTTGTTCTGTTTGAACTGTTGTGCTATGCGAAAGCAGAAGTTTATATTATTCTGGCTAGTTCAATTTTATCAGTTCTGCAGAAAAAAGCCACAGATAAAACATAGCAAGCAGAACAAAGTTACAAAAGACGTGGTAATGTAGAACTCCCTTTCTAATATTTAGCATCTTTGAGCACGCACTCATTCATCCGATTTTATTGTAGGCTTCCGTGCAGACTGTTCTATTCAACCATCCAACACCAAGAAACATTCAGGGAATTCCTAGAACTTTCCGAAGATGTGAAGCTAAAAGCCTACTTAGACTTTCTACAAGGTGTACACTCTGTTTGTTGATGTTTATCTTCAACTCTGTGGTGATGTATTCTCAAAATTTGTCGTAATTTCTGCCAGGCTTTATATCATGCTTTATGAAAACATTGCAAGCATCCAAAGAACGTCCAGTTCACGATCATATGTAGTCTGCTGAGCTGTTGTGTTGACGCTTGTAGAACTTTCAAGTAGTTTTCTTTCCTACAGATTTGTGTGGAAGCGACCACACAATCAACTGAAAAAAAAAAGAAACGATAATGAGTTTCGCCTTGTTGTCATAACAAGTTATTTCATAAGACCGCATGTGACATTTTTAAAATCGCATAAATCTTTGTGCATTATTCTCTCAAAGATTCAGAATACATTTTTAAATGCGAAGCATTTCTTAGAGAACTTCGGTGACTTAGAGCGTATATTTATCTATCTAGCCGATTATGTTTGGGTGCTCTCGTGGTCACGCCCATAAATTGGTGTGAACCAAAATTATCACGGGAGGGTAAAATAATTAGACGAATATGGCGCGCTGGTCAGTAATGAATAATGTCCCAATCCCGTCGCGTACGTCGTCAAACACATTCCGCTAGAAAGTGGCACATACCCACGGGAGGGTATGTGCTACTGCTATGTGGGTATGTGCCGCAGGTGATTGACACTTACCTTCGTATTCTAGAACGTCCCTTCATCAACGCTTCACCTTCACTTGAGAAAGCCGATGAGAGCGCTGTCTCCAGGCACGGCAAGTCACTGCATATTAGGGTTAATCTGCTGCGATTCTTGAGAAGCGCAGCGTCATTTTTTGAGCCGAGCTGTGGCGCAGTGCTCAACTCCGTCAAGTGAAGGATGAAAGTTGAATCGAGAAGCGTTTGTGAACACGGGGGTTAGTATCCAGCCAGGAAAGAAGAGAATACACATGGACAATTTTAATGCGCGAGCGTCAAGAAATACCCGACATCGGTAGCGTCGACCCCACGAATGAAAATAATAAATGTCAGGGTCCCAGCTAGAGTAACACCCAAGCATTCTGCGTTACAATGAAGCATTTTACCTCAGAGCTATGCCAGGTTTCGGAAATACTTTTCAAATAGACGCTAATCTTCGTGAAACGTCGATAGTGGTTGCAGTGGTGCCTACCCAATTTTATAAACATTACATATGTACTCCTATTATACAGCCGTCACGTCGGGTTAACGTCAATAGGGATTGATTGCCATGCGCTGACGTTGATTTATGCAGCAGTGTCCAGGGTCAGGATCCTCGCGAGCATCAGCGCTTCATATCAGGTTCTGGTATTGCTAACACACATGTTCTAGTTGCAATCGTTGCACAAGTGCAAACAACAGGTTATATAAATATCTGCAACTCTTCAACACATGTCTGTGCGTGCAACATTTGTACATATATTTAGCGTCATTTCATAATGGATTGCTCAAAAAAATTGCAACACGGTCACCTTTTGTCGACATGATTCGCATAAAGTCGATTCCCAGGTACGTGGGATCTGCCGATGTTTTTCGCTGGAATATTCACGTAAATGAATGTTTGTTAAAAAATAGTGGAATTTGTTAAAGTATTGGGAATAAATACTTACCCCTGAAGCAACGAAAGTTTTCTTCGTCAATACTGAACCTTCTGCCAAAAAAACCAGTAATGCTTACCGAGTATTAGATTGAAAATTTGACAAGTTTTGTATGAGTACGAGGAGGTTCATTATAGTTTTCTTTGTGTTCTACTTTGACGTATATTACGTATTTTCTAATTTTCTATTCGCTTATTTTGAAGCCTGAAAGTTGAACAGAATACACTAGAAATGATAGCCTTTCTTGCCCAGTCGACTGTTTATTCAGCGATGAAATTATTCTGATTCTGATCGACAGAGGCAAAAAAAAGTGGAATAGAGGACATGAGAACCACGACCTATGTTCACAAGGAATGGTTGTGCTGCAATTGTTTGTAACAGAAAATTTGAGCCAATCCCAACGCACGACATAGTGAAGGCGGATAGGCGTGCACTGATGTCTAGCACTTATAAAGGGTTGTGTGAGTAAGGCTCGCCATATTACAGTTAGTAATATATGTGTACATGTTACGGAAATAGCACATTCAGCAGGCTATCCAGCGAGAGCTCCTTTAGATCCTCTGATAAAAGCACTACGTATCGTAAAACCACGCTGGTTATCACGACGCATAATTGATGACACAATACATGCACTTGCTTGTGTGTCGCTGCGGTAGTAATTAAAGGATAGGAAATGGCTTAGCAGGGGCGTTCCCTATTCTTACGCATCACTCCAAGGCATAGCACACTTGCGAGGGGGGGGGGGGTCGAGGTGGGAAGGAATAAAGTCGGGGGACCCGTAAGCTTTGCCTATACGAGTTGAACGCGATAGCGAAACCGGCCTCTAGTCCACGCTTCAACCACTTAGTGCGTACCTATTAGTATGTTTTGTCACATACACACGCACGCATACAAACAAGCACACAGTAAATTGGACCAGCGCGCGCTATTATCGCCGAATAGGCTCGTTTTTGTCGTTACACCTGTCGAACAAAATGCGTTAAAGGCGCCCTGAAACACTTCTTCAAGTAACCAAGAAATGAATCCAATAGAAGAACTTATTGCCTCACGAATTCACCGCCAGAAATAGTTTAAGAATCCGTCCAGTGCGAGTGGAACTACAAAGGTTTGTCAATTGCTGCAATTGCATTATCTCTTTTCTCGTCCCGACGAAAGCGCTGGAAGCTAAGTAGGGAGAGGTGGCATGCAGGGCAAAGAAACTTGAGGACTTTTTACTTTTCGAATGCACGGCTTTTTCAACATGATCGCGCGCGCACGCGTGGGCAAGTAGCGGCCTCCCGCGGCTATCTCGGTAACTTGATTTTTCGGTTTCTTAGTTGGGATATCTATATATATATATGTATATAAGGGAAAGAAGTAATCTAAGGGTTCGTTTTTACGTATTTTGACACAATATTAACGAGATCTAACAGACAGTAATGCCGAGGAATGTACAGGGGAAGTTATTAGAACCAATGGAATGTAAATAAGAAGAAAGAAAAGTGGATGAAAAAATAAACAGCCGTGAGCAGGAATCGAACCTACGACCTTCGAATAACGCGTTCGATGCTCTAACCACAGAGCTACCACAGCGGCCTTCCATATATATATATATATATATATATATATATATATCTTCTTCAATACACCCGAGACAGACAATATTGGAGTATGTAGATTTTAGCGTTTTAGCCACAACAGATTTGAAATATATAGGGGAGAGAAAGATACAAGATTGTTTGAGCAGGCCCGACCATATTGCCTGTAGCAAAAAACTGCTTTTTCTCAGTTTCAGAAAAAAAAGAAAACACCACGTTTTATCCCCACTTGAACTGTCCCATCTGGTTAAATTAAACCAAAGGAATGTATTTGAGAGCGCGAAAACACAGGGTTTGGTGCAGGACACATAAAAGACGTTCGCAGAAGGCAACCATGAACATGCACGTGCTGAGATAAGTGGCCTGGGGGAAGGGATATTTATCTTGGGATGCGCAGCATAATCGCACGTGCCGCATCTTGTTGGTTCAAAGAATAAAACTGCCTGACTCGAGGTCTCTAGTGTCACTGAGAAACATAAAGAGGTCAGTAATTGCTTGTGGCAGAGAACGCAAGGACAAACGACTCTTCTTTCTAGTCGTGTCTTGTCAAATGTGCAAGGCTACATGATATAGCAGTATTTTTTTTCCAATGTATGTAGGAGAGGAAAGAGCTGTGGATAGTTCGCCGTAACATCTATTGCGTTCAGTAGTCATGAAGTAAATTCGGTGTCCTAGCAGCAAGCCTTAACACACTTGGCTGCTGTAATGTTAGCTGTGTAGTTTTGAGTCATTATAAACAAGAATTGTAATAAAACTAAGTAACACTGAAATAAAGCTGCCGTGAAGGTGTGCTATGCAGATATTTACGTTACTATGAGTGCTTATGTAGGCCAATCAACTTTCCAGTGCATGGAGGAACCACTCTAAAGCAAATAATTTGAAATAGTGAAATAGTTCATAACAGTATTGCAGTCTAGCTTCCCGCAATGAACCAGGGGTATGGTGCGGTGGTGGGTCAAACTGATGGTTAGCTTAGATCTCTGACATCAGTTTTGGGCGTTGCAGCAAGCCCGGGAAGTTACAGTGTGACAGGGTCTCACTACTGCTGCCGGCGTGGCCTAAGCCCAGGCCAAAATTTACATGATACTTAATAACGTTGTCACACACGTGGAGTAATCTCGCTCGGACTCGAACCAACTTGTAATCTTGAAACTGAGTGAGCTAAGTTTAGTAAAGTTGCGGTGACTATGAGACTTAAGGGACATCGTGCAGTGAACTACGTTTTTTATTTAAGAGCCGGGGGGAGCTCTGTTTCTTCTGCCAAGGGAGACCGACGTCTCTGCAGCTAACGCCTTTGAAGCTTAATGAACTATAAACCGAGGGTCGCCCACAACCCGATTGCTGTGATCGTTACTGTTGGCATCGTTTACAACAAAATGACAAGAATAATTTTGAAAGATACCTATCACGTTGTTATTATGGACATTCCGCTCTAATTCCTTAGTAACTACCTGGCTATTTCGGCCGTACGCGCACACCCCTAACTTCAAAAGGTACTTCTCAATATCTTAATTTGGTTGTTTATGGTAGTCTAAGTATTCCACACCAAGGTCGTTCGGTATGACTGTTTAAGTACCAGCGGGGTTCGTGATCATAACTCTCTGTCAGTGGAACGATCTAATAAGGAAATAACTTCATTAGTTGGATCTCAACAATAGCACAGATGAACTCTAAGAAGGATCATGAGGTCCCAATATTTCATTGCAATTTCTGCCTTGGAAATCCCGAGTCTTTTATTATTTCCCCCTTTCAGTCATGGTGTGTTCAGATGGAGATACCAACTTCACTGGCACGTCACACACCATGGGTTTCATGAAATGGCTTGAAACGTAAAGTGCACGTTCATGGAGGCCTCCTGAGTGGACGAATAGCGACCATTGAAGTTTATAATGCCGCGTATTGCTGCAGAGGATCACTTTGCTGGACGCACTAATATGTTGAATGAGTTCACGACGTGACATATTTCAAGACCAATGTGAAACGTTTTTTTTTGCTCGAAACAAATACAAGGAAAAAAAACTGTGCATGCATTTCGCGCCTTATAGCGTATTCTTTTTAGGGAAATACTGAAGCTTACTGGTGGAAAAATAGTTTGATAACTAGTCACACATTCATTACCTTTCATTATCAAACCTAAGACGGAGCAACGCTTTGATTCATTTCCTTACTTGGAAAGTAATACTGAGTGCCTTAGAATTTCGCCACGCAAATTTGACGCGTTTCTAACAATGCACCATAATTCTTCACCGAAGGGGCTTTAACGCTTTGAACAGGGAATACGCCTGTTGTAAGAATTTTTTTTTCAGTATTGCTAAACTTGTTCGCTTTAAAAGTTGGTGTACTCGTCCCTAGCATACAATAAAGCAGTCATATCGGCTGCCTCAGAAACTAGTATCCTGGTAGCCGAGCTAAGAGTTATGCTTCGGTGACTGTATTTTCGATGGAAGCAAAAATGCTTGAGGCTTGTGTGCTTATATTTAGGTGCACGTTAAAGAACTCCAAGTGTTCAAAATTTCTGGAGCCCTCCACTACGGCGTCTCATAACCATATTGTGGCTCTCGGACGCTAAACTCCAACAATTATTTATTAGTATTTTAATTTCTTTACTAGGAATCTTGCTAATATACTCTAGAAAGAAAACCACACCCAAAAGATACACTGCCGTACACACAACACACCTAGACCTGTTCCCACCACACTAACAGAACACGCTACATCCATTCATATGGAAAGGGGTCTCGGAAAGTTACAAGAAAATTCAAACTTTCCCGCATGGTACGAAATGCCACTGTATGCACCACACACTATATGAATACGATTTTAACTTCTGCCACACACGAAACAACCTTTATCAGGAGCAACGCTTTCTGCGTTACTTAAAACAGCATAAAGCAGTTTTAGGTGTGCACTAAGTCCAAAGACACAGCGGGCACACAAAAGACCACAATAGAAGTGATCAATTAACAAGATCAGTTATTTCAGCGATACCTGTTGTGGCTTTCTGTGTGGATAAATGTGTCCTTGTTTTTGACCACGTACAAGAATACTGCACTCATATTGTATGGTACAAGAATGTGCAACCTAAAAGCTAAAATACTTGGTCCGTCGCCACACCACAATAGTAAGTAGCTCTGATCAGCAGGTAGCCTCAACTTCCAATAACAGGCAACAGGGCTGTGTAGGCGGCCTGGTCATGTGTCATCTTGGACCGATAAGGGTAGCCACAAGGCATAGGACGTGACAGCTATGTTCGCTCGAAGAATAAACTTCATCTGTGTCGCCCTACTTCTCTGTTAGTTTTTGCTAGGGTGTTCGAAAATGTCACGCATAATGTGTTTGACAAAATGTTTCAGGTTTCGGCAGTGCCAAAATAACGTCAATCCAATAGGCGGTAATTTAAAAAGAGAATTTACCTAGCGCTCTGCGAAAATTGGCAGTGCCCACTTGCATCAAGGTAAATAAGTGGTTTAGTTGGAAATGATGCATATATGGAAAATCAGCGGAAATACGACGTAGACACAAGACGAGAAGGACATAGTACAATGACTCTGGGTATGGGCTTGGATCAGCCTCCGATAGACTTCCAAAGAAGTTTTAATTCTGTCTTGTTTAAACTGTGCAAAGAAATAATAAGGCAAAAAATATGCTTTTGTGTCTCACGTGCTCCCGTCAAATAAAGTTTGTGGAACGTGAGCTGTACTGAAAATACGAATTGATGCTCGGATAGTGCACGATACTTCTAGCCTCTTGACTATTAAAGACTGGAACATCCGTTTGGAGCAGTGTGTCGGAGTGAAACAAAAAACAAAAGAAACGGTACTTCTGATTGGAACACAAACGTAACCCAAATATTATCTATTACTTCGTTCCGGACTGAAGCGGAACTTTTTTCCAATCATTGCTCAGCTCACGGAAAAAAAAAAACTTAGCAGTCTAGAACTGCCGAAGTTGCGCAACATTAGCAAAAATGCATACCATATAATGCAGCAATAGCTCGTTTTTAAGGCCGGGACTCCTGAGTAGAGATATGTTGAAATTGTGTGAAGACCTATAAAAGTGGCCACCAGAAACGTGTATATTAACACAAGCGGAGTTTCGTGTCTCCCTGTCACGTCGGTTTGCGTGAAGAGGGAATTCTCTGCAATAATTTGTTTTATAAGAACAGTGGTTTCGCACATCAAAGAAATAATCCATGATGTGCTGCATCCGAGATAATGCTGACAACCTTAATACAAAGGATTGAGTCTGCTAGAAAAATATATTACCTGACTTTTTAGAAAACAAATACAGTCATTTCGAAGCGTGCCGGCTAGCGCTACTTGGTAGGAATTAATTGTGCAGTTGCTTCAGCTACTCTGAAGAACCTGTTTTACGCATATCCCACTTTAAACCACAAGGGTGTTGTGGTTAGTTTAAATTCAAGTATTCATACAAATAAGAACCGTTAAGTATCAATACTGGACATTTTCTATTCGTTCTAAAACAAAAACAGACAGAGACGTTTTGTGAATAAACGAAACTAAAAAAAAACAAAAAAAAATTGACAGATATTACGTACCTTAGGAATAAATGTTATGCGTAGTGTGCAGATGAATGGTCATTGTATTGTATTTTTTAACGAAACGTTACAAAATGACGCCAACAATATGCAGAAATATTGTACGTACAGATATATTTAAACATTCGCATGTTTACTGTTGCGTAATGATGCCGACGGCAACGTGGGTATTAGCAACGGCAGAAGCGGTAAGCTAATAAGGAGCACTTGTGCCAGTGAGAATGATGGCCCTGGACACTGCTGGATAAATGGGCTTCAGTGGATGGCGCTTCACTACAACTTTCGTTAGCCCGTGTGAGTGATTTTTAAATGAAGAGACGAGAAAATTGAGTCCCGTAACTGTTTCTCAGGGGGAGTACACTTCAACAGTAGCTGACGAGGGGTGGAAGTAAAGGAGGGATTAAAAGGATAGGATTAAAAGGCAAACAAGTAGAGAGGAAGTAGAGAGCGAGTCGCAGGGACAGCGAATGACAGACAACTACGGAAGTAAAGAGGAGACAGGAAAGATGGACCTGGTCGCAGTAGTCAGAGGACTGGGGCACCACTCGGCGAGAGCTTTTGTCGGCGTCAGGAGATGGCGTAGGGGGAGCCCAGTCAGCCAGAGCTGCGCTGTCGTCGGAGATCGCGGGGGCACCACTCAGCGAGAGCTTTTGTCAGCGTCAGGAGATGGCGTAGGGGGAGCCCAGTCAGCCAGAGCTGCGCTGTCGTCGGAGATCGCGGGGGCACCACTCGGCGAGAGCTTTTGTCGGCGTCAGGAGATGGCGTAGGGGGAGCCCAGTCAGCCAGAGCTGCGCTGTCGTCGGAGATCGCGGGGGCACCACTCGGCGAGAGCTTTTGTCGGCGTCAGGAGATGGCGTAAAGGGAGCCCAGTCAGCCAGAGCTGCGCTGTCGTCGGAGATCGCGGGGGCACCACTCGGCGAGAGCTTTTGTCGGCGTCAGGAGATGGCGTAGGGGGAGCCCAGTCAGCCAGAGCTGCGCTGTCGTCGGAGATCGCGGGGGCACCACTCGGCGAGAGCTTTTGTCGGCGTCAGGAGATGGCGTAGGGGGAGCCCAGTCAGCCAGAGCTGCGCTGTCGTCGGAGATCGCGGGGGCACCACTCGGCGAGAGCTTTTGTCGGCGTCAGGAGATGGCGTAGGGGGAGCCCAGTCAGCCAGAGCTGCGCTGTCGTCGGAGATCGCGGGGGCACCACTCGGCGAGAGCTTTTGTCGGCGTCAGGAGATGGCGTAGGGGGAGCCCAGTCAGCCAGAGCTGCACTGTCGTCGGGGATCGCGGGGGCACCACTCGGCGAGAGCTTTTGTCGGCGTCAGGAGATGGCGTAGGGGGAGCCCAGTCAGCCAGAGCAGCGCTGCCGTCGGAGATCGCGGGGGCACAACCGGTTGGTACGAAATCCAGAGAGCCAGTCCGTCGTTATCCCGAGGTCACAATGGCTAGAATAGGGAAGTGTGATGAGCGGCAAGTGGCGCCTACGGAGTGCACTGAAGCCTCTGAGGAGAAGCCGCGTGGGGGCGCGCCCAGTCGTTCATACGTTGTTTACACGGTTCCGACAGTTTCGTCGGCGCTTTCGTTCTCGTTTCCTTTTGTGCGGTAGCACTCTCATAGCGCGAAAACAAAGTCATTGGTTCGTCCAGGGGTGCACTTCAGGCTACAAGTCAGCTAAAAAGAAGCATGTGTTGTTCGGCGTTCTAAAGGACGAAGCTCTGTTTGCGCAATGGCGGAGAGCGATCCCGCGCGCTGACAAACTGCTTCGAGAAAACTCGGCCTGCGCGGGCTGCACTTCGACGAGAGGTTTATCTCCCGGCACTCCGAGTACACTGTGAATGGCGAAATTGTCTGCATTGAAAGGGTAGGGCCATAGGCGTGCACAGGATTCCCATTCAGGTGCGGAGGGGGGTCGGAGGAGGTGAAGGTTCATTGCAGAGCCCCCTCCCCCTCCATATTAACTTAGTGTATGAGGCAGACTTTGCGCCCCCCTTTAGGTGACTAAAAGAGTGCCCCGCCGCCTACTCAATGTATAGAGCACATTTAGCGCCTCCCTGCCAGGTGACTAAACCTATGGGTAGGCTTTTCGGAGAAGCTCTTCGCATTTGTAGATGCCCTTGATATTACGTTTTCAAAGTGGTTTAGCTACAACGTACGAGCTTAACAGTGACAGCTTGGACGACCTAGTTTCCTGCTTGAAAAAAAAAAAGATGCAACACTGGCCTGCACACAACAAGGCCCGAGCCTCACCCTCGGCTCGAACAAAAATTATCCCGAAATACAGTCAACTAATTCATGTATCTTCTGTGACGATATAGCAAGCTTGGAAAATATACTCTGGTGCTGTGGGGAAGTCATCATGCCCTCGAAATGGGAGAGTGCTATAACAAGCTTCAGACTCGAACCAGTCCACCGGGCCCGCGACGCAGCACAGAGACTAGGTCTTCCTGTCGCGACGTGGGAGCGGCCCGCAACGTGCTAAAGCGTGTTCCGAAGGACCAAATAAAGTTCATGCATTCATCTTATCCACCTGCAGTTTTAAACAAAGGTACTCCACAAGGAGCGAGCATCTTCCCGTGAAAAGTGGGATTGCACCTGAAGCTCAGGCGCGTCACCTAGGCTTGCAGCCCAAGTGAAACATTGTTCTGTGGTGCGGTTGTGAACCGTAGAATTTTTTTTAGGGGGGGGGGGTTAAAAAAAGATGTGCGACCAACTATTAAGAATGCATTGTTGTAAACAGATAGTGAGTCACTACTCGGAAATGGGTTGTATGACCAGTGTGCAGAAAATAAAAGGTTTTCATTCAGATACCGCTCGTGATTCTCGCCTCTGAAAGTTTGATAATGCGTTAGCAGAAGTACCTATAGCGAGCCGTGCATGTTACGGCTCCCTATAGCGAGCCGTGCATGTTACGAATGATGGGGCTTTATTTACAGATTAGTGCTTCAGGAAATAATGGTACGCGTTAGAAGGTTTGCCTTAGAAGGTGCAAGCAATGGCTGACAACTGAGTCAGTCATCGTTCCAGTCTTCTACCATTTCACATTGATTAAATGTTTCAGTGCCGTCACACACTCACTATCGGCGCCTTGTTGATATTTAGTTGAGTTGCGCACCCACGTAGGCATCCTGTAATTCCAGAAGCTAATTAAAATATTTTCTCTGTTGCCATATGAAGCTGTGCACGAGCAACAACATGTATTTTAAATGTTTCACACTACCCGCACGCGTGGTTGATTCCTGTCTCTGCGCAGCGCAGCGCCGCCTTGGGTGACGTGGATGGATGGATGGATGCATTGGTATGGCGGTACCCTTTAGATTGAGCGGTGGCTAACACCACCAAGCCGTTATACTTAGTTCACGTGCAAACGTGTGCCAGAGCCACCTGGCAGTTTCCTCCCAAGGCGTTACGCGCTAGCTGGCGCGTTCATGACACTTCCCTATTGTAGCCACTGTACCGAGGTGATGGCTGAATGATAGGAGTCCGTATGTAGTGTTCATAAGCTCAGGCAGCCAAAACTGCAAATGCAATCAGCGTTTCACGATCATCGTGGTCTATACATGAAAAGCGGTTCAGAGGGCGGGCGTGGCTCTGTGGTAGAATACCGCGCAGAAGGTTGGGGTTCAATTTCAGCTGGAACCATGGTATTTATTTTATGCGCTCGTTGGGTCAACATTGTCTATGCCAGCTTTGGGACGAAGCTTCTAAGGGCCGACATGGCCCCGCCGCGGTGGTCTAGTGGCTAAGGTACTCGGCTGCTGACCCGCAGGGCGCGGGTTCGAATCCCGGCTGCGGCGGCTGCATTTCCGATGGAGGCGGAAATGTTGTAGGCCCGTGTGCTCAGATTTGGGTGCACGTTAAAGAACCCCAGGTGGTCTAAATTTCCGGAGCCCTCCACTACGGCGTCTCTCATAATCATATTGTGGTTTTGGGACGTTAAACCCCACATATCAATCAATATGGGCCGACATGTATAGTTGGTTCCATCACGCCCCACAAAACCCAAACCGAAACTGAACACCTGTACAGCAAAAAACGAAAACACAGACACACTTTATGGGTAACGAAATATACGACAGAAAAATGCATGATCATTCACGCTGTCTGTCTGTTCACCCGTCATTGCTTCCATGCTTACGTCCCCCTATCCGCGGTCCGTGCATCCACCTGTGCGTCCTTTATACTGGTCGGTCACTTCAACATAGACCTTAGAGCTCATACCTTCGCCCACTCGTCGTCATTCCCTTCCTGGCGATGCACTTACTTTTCGTCACGCTTTCGAATTAAAATTACAAAACTTGGTTCCCGTTGGTATAAACGGCCAATCACCTTGAATGCATTACGCTTAAATAAAAGTTAATCTTAGCAAAACGTGACGG
Source organism: Rhipicephalus microplus (assembly GCF_043290135.1). Classification (NCBI taxonomy): domain Eukaryota; kingdom Metazoa; phylum Arthropoda; class Arachnida; order Ixodida; family Ixodidae; genus Rhipicephalus; species Rhipicephalus microplus. The sequence goes on from NC_134703.1 coordinate 168,914,229, forward strand.
CTGTATCGTAGCAGTACCTATGTAAAAATTGGATAGCGAACATTGTGTTTCAAATTCACGCGTCAAGAACCTTACGGTCTACCTGAAAAGGAAGTTGCGAGATCTGGCTTGGCTATATGGTATGATGCTTAGTTGCCATGCAGAATGCTGGGGTTCCATTGCTGGGACACTGGAGTTTTTTCTTTACATTCTTCGAGTCAACGCAGGCAATGTGAGGTTTTTCTTAACGCTAACGCGTTAAACTAACGCATGACATCATGCCTCAGGAATAATCTACGTGAAAAAAAAGCAAAATACAAGGACAGTGAGACAGCCGATATTAGTGGCAATAACAGCGATTGAAGTATTGCAATCGGAAGACTCTAGAACAAAATATGCACAATGTACAATCAATGGTTGCCATGCGATAGTTGCTAAAATCGCCTTGTGGGTGCCTGACATCCCAACGCTTATCCGTGTTATATCACTGCAAACGACTGTCCTATAAATTACTGTCTTATCATGGCGCTTACTGCCTAGTATTGTGTACTAAAGGGTAATATAATGTATATGAGGTCAAGAGGTCAATATCAGGAATTTCACATTTAGGAAAAATTCCTACTTCAAGAAAATTGAATTGCTTAGACGCGTTTTCATGGTAACGCGATGGACATTAACTTGGTCCATTCGGCAGACTAATAAACGCTTCAAAGAACATTAAAGACTCCAATACTATTCGCCAGGAACGCCCATGCCAAGCGACGCCTCCATTTTTTCAACGATGGTGGAAGGGCTGTTGGCTTTTTTTGTTCTCCAACCAAAGGAGCGGTCTTGTATCCTGCGAACGAGAGAGCGCGAGCGCGCGCGAGAGAGAATGAGAGAGAGAGAGAGAGAGAGGCAGACGAGAAAAAAGGAAGGCAGGGAGGTTAAACAGATGTTAGTATCCGGTATGCTGTCCTACACTGGGGTTGGGGAATAGGCTCTAGTGCCTACACACGTTACTCTAACCACTAGCCTTTCTCCTCTTCTAACCACTGCCACCACCACCACCACCCACCACTGTAACCACTAGCGCCGTGACCCCTGTAGGAGTGAAACAGTGTTTGTCTTCTTTGTCTCACAAATCAAGCATATACAGCCATAACTGGAGTGACCGACAGTGCGGTGTGCGGGGTCTGTGCCACCGAAGAAGACACCGATCGTTTGCTATGGCGTTGCCCTAAATTTGCCTCTAAAAGACGAAACCTTTCTGACGCGTTGGGACAATTGGATGATCGGCTACACTCTGTGTAGATGCTGCTGGAGCCCCTTCCTCGTTTTTCGTTGGCTCACCAGGCAGTCAAAGCACTCTTAAGCCTCTTGCACTTTCTGAGTACTATACGGGCCTATGTGAACGCTTCTGACTTTTGCGTAGTTCCAACGCTGCATGCGCGCCAGCCAATGCAGTGATAATTATCTCGTCTTTTAAGGGCGAAGCTTTTTAAGTCATGAGTCATGCGTCCACTATACATGTAGTAATGGTAGTAGTAGTAGTAGTAGTAGTAGTAGTAGTAGTAGTAGTAGTAGTAGTAGTAGTAGGTAGCCATCTCCACGGCCGGATAGGGGAGTGGCACGCGCACACTCCTTTTAGTTGAGCAGGACACCCACGCACGTTTGTCATAAATAAAAGGACAGTTGTTTCTGATGAAATAACCTAAACAGTCGAGTATCGGGGATTAATCTCCAATATCATTCGCCTTGAATTGGATGCTTCCTAAAAAATAATAAGAGAAAAACGCACTTTGAGCGTTATCTGACCAGAAAAGGTTGTCATGTTAAACTCGCTGGGCATAGCTTTGTTGGTTTTTGCAAGGTTTAGCGAGGGTTAGGCCATAGTGCCATAAATATAGTGAACTAGTAAATAGCCATGAACTAGAGGCTGTAAAAGCTAGGAAGTATACACGAAGCGCAAGCCGTAAGAATCTGCACGCGTTCCACCTCTCGTTTATTCCTTGGAATGTCCGCTGGATGGTGGTACTTCTACATGCTGAATGTATGATGAAAAGATGGGAGATGGTGGTACTAGGAGTGTTAACTATATGAATGGATGGACGAACAGGCACATGGATGCACGGACGGACGAATGGATGGACGAATGGGCAAACACACGCGCGGATGCATGAACGAACAGCCGGTCGGACGCACTGACGGATGAACGTGTGAATGGATGGACGGATGGATGCAGGGACGGATGCATGGACGCACGGACGGATGCGCAGACGGACGGAAGCAGAAAGAACGGATGTATGGGAGTGCGGATGGACTGATGGATGCTTCGCCCCACTCATCATCATGCACACCGTGCGAATGTTGTGGTTCTTTTTTACCCCTCTTTCTTTTATGCTTCCCTTCACCATTCCACCAGCGTTGGCTAGCCAAATATTCATGTGCCTGGTTAACTCTCTGTCATCTCTCTTGTTGTTCTTACTTTATTCTTTATATCGGAGTTCTGTCAGGACTCTGTCAATATTCGTATTGTCTCGTGTAGGTGTGAACATTTGTTGTGCGTGAACTAACCTGCTGGGTATTCTCTTAGTTACCTCTGCTACCAGTTCTCCGGGCGAATCGTTTGTCTGCACGTATATGGCTACAAGGTATATTATGCCATAGTTAGTTTACAACGCTGAAAGTTTCCACATGCTGACTGTCAAAAAAAAAAAAAACACTGCCACCCACGCATTTAGACGCATCCGGTGGAAATGCTTAATTATGTGCTAGTATTCATGGTTGGAGCCGGAAGGAACAAAACTTAACAATTCAGGGACGACAAAACACGTGCCACAGCAGTGTAGTGAGCACAAAACAGAGGGTGTAAACAGCCCAAAGTGCCAAGGTTGAAGCAACAATTAAGAGATAAGAACGCTTCAGTGGCCTCATTAAGACGGCCATCACAAGGAGCTGCCACGTTACATCCTTGAAATCTCTACGATTACGTCCGGAAAACAACGAAAATTGCTGCAGCTTTCACGAAGCGATGTTGCACGTTCTGCAAGGAAAAGCAGCGTGACGGCATAAAACCGGAAAGCGCTACAGAGTCACGTTAAGGAGTAGGAATGAGGAATCTGAACACCAAGAGGCCTACCAAAAAAAAAAAAAAAACAGCTTCGCACTGGTGGTGCCCAGCCGAAAGGACGTCGTTTTTTTCTCTTCAGTTATCACTTAATTTAATTTTTTTTACTTCCTCTTTTTTTCTAATTAAATCTATGGTTTTCTTCCTCTTCATTGCTATTTATGTCTATTATTGCGATAGCAATTGTATGCAGATTCTCGACAGGATTCAGCCACCGGTGTCGCCGTCACTCACCGTTTGTGTATACCTATAAATATTTATAAAAACGCAAAAAATAAGGAAATCCAGAAGAAAACTCCGCGGCGCGAAATCGAACTTTTGCGTCGCGATTGCGAGGTGTTAACCACTGAGCCTCCAAGCAACTTTTTTTTCCTTCATTGCAGTTCTTCATTTTGAACAGAACGAACTTTATACAATTTTTTTTTTCATGTTCAATAGTGTGTACAATAGTTATTCCATGCGTGGTACACAGTCGGGCAGATTGTTTCACATTTTTTTGCAGTTCCAGAAACGAAGTTAAGGGCTCTCGAAAGTATTCTAGAGCTCGTCGAACATCTACATCAGCATTAGGTATAGCCATGCGCCATCTACAAATACTCTGCAGATCCAATAGCATAACAATGTTATACAGAAATTCATCCTCAATATCAATGGCGAGGTACCTTATTTTCTGTGCGTCTAGCGAGAAATCTTTCTTTCATGTCCTTTATAAGACATCCTAGAAGAATACCACGTCCCAACAATCAAGGAAAACATGCTTAATTTTTTCGGGCTTCAGACACAAAAAAATTCGCAGATCACACGTACAGTGGCAATCGATTATATGCGAAGCACAAATGATAAAAGTTGATATGTCACTTTAAAATCAATACAACGTTACGAAGTGAAGGAAAGTAATGCCGCACATGACTTCCGTGTCATGATTATCTTGTTCGGATGTGTCGTTTGCCTTCGTCATCTATTCACGTCACGTGATACCAAATTTAGCATATGTGGAGCTAGCAAAACGGCCGCGAGCACGCTATGAGCGTGGTATGTTGTCATGTTCCTCCACGACACTCGTGTCAGGATTATCGTGATTGCACCAGTCATATATTTCGTCATCCATTGTCGTCACGTAACACTAAATTTGGTATATGTGGAGGGAGAAAAACAGCCGCGAGCACATCATGAAGGGCCCAATTTACTCCAATATAGCGTTGACGCGCGCGCACGCTGGGTACAGCAACGCTACGTTAGCAAAACGATCGCTCTATAGTCTGACGCTAGGCGCGACCGGCGCCGCGAGCGTCCGTCGGCGCGGCCCGACGGCAACCAGCGCGAAATGCGACATGCTGCATTTCGCGCCGAATCGTTACCTAGACAACACTGCGTCTCCCTCTTTTCGTGTTCCAGGGACGCCGCACTCGCTGAAACGCGCATGCGTCAAAGCAACGCAGTGCGCCGCGCGCCTGCGAGTATGTGGCAGGACCAGCGCCTGGCGTGGCAACGCTGGCGTGACGTGACGAAATGAACGCCGGCGAGCACGCGCACCGCGTCGCGTCGAAATGTATTGGTGCCTTGACTGTGGCATGCAGTCATGTTCTCACATGACACGCTTCTCATGATTATCATGTTTGCACCAGTCACACGCCTTGGTCATCCATTGGCGTCACGTAATACCAAATTTGGCATATGTGAAGTTTGCGAAACGGCCGCGAGCGCATCATAAGTGTGGCATGTAGTCATGTTGTTACATAACAAGCATGTCGTTATTGTCATGTTTGGATGTGTTTTTTACGTATGTCTTCCGTTCGCGTTGCGTAATACCGAGTTTGGTACATATGAAGCTAGTGACACGGCCACGAGCACATCATGAGCGTGGCATGTAGTCATGTTGTTGCATGGCACGCATCTCATGTTTATCATGTTTGCACCAGTATCATACCTTCGTCTTCCATTCACCTCCCGTAATACCAAATTTCGTATGGGTGAAGCTAGCGAAGCGGCCGCCAGCGCACTATGAGCGTGGCTTGATGGAATGTTGTTACATGACAGAATGGTAGGTATTGTAATTAAACTGAATAAAATATACAAGATGAAGGTAGTACAGGCTTACGCGCCTACATCCAGTCATAATGACGCTTCAGTTGAAAGCTTCTATGAAGACGTGGAATCGGCAATGAGTAAGGTAAAAACACAGTATACTATAGTGATGGGCGACTTTAATGAAAACGTAGGGAAGAAGCAGACTGGAGACCAGGCAGTAGGAGATTATGGCATCGGCACTAGAAATGCCAAAGGAGAGCTACTAGTAGAATTCGCAGAACGCAATAATTTGCGGATTTTGAATACCTTCTACCGAAAACGAGAAAACCGCAAGTGGAAATGGAGGAGCCCTAATGGCGAAAATAAGAACGAAATAGACTTTATAATGACTGCACACCCAGGAATCGTGCAGGATGTGGAAGTGGTTGGCAAGGTACAATGCAGTGACCACAGAATGGTACGGTCTCGAGTTCGCCTAGACTTGAAGAAGAAACGACAGAAACTGATACGCAAGAAGCCAATCAATGAGCTAGCACTGAGAGGGAAAGTACAGGAATTCAGAGTGTCGCTGCAGAACAGGTACTCGGCTCTTAGTGAGGAAACCAACCTTAGCCTAGATACAATGAATGATAATCTGACGAGTATCATTACGGAGTGTGCAGTGAAAGTTGGAGGCAGGGTAGTTAGACAGGACACTGGCAAGCTTTCCCAGGAAACGAAGATTCAAATTAAGAAGCGTCAAATCATGAAAGTGTAAAGTACAACAGACGAAATAGAACTGGCAGAGCTTTCGAAGTTGATTAATAGACGTAAAGTATGCGATGTAAGAAGGTATAGCATTGAGAGAATTGAACACGCTCTGAAAAACGGAGGAAGCTTCAAAGCAGTGAAGAGGAAACTTGGGATAGGCAAAAGTCGGATATATGCACTAAGGGACAAAGAAAGCAAAATAACTACCAATATGGATAGGATAGTTAAAATAGCGGAGGAGTTTTACAGAAATCTGTACAGTAGCCGTGACAACCACGACCTTAATACTATAAGAACTAGCAGTAACCCAGATGACACCCCACCAGTAATGATAGAAGAAGTCAGAAAAGCTCTGGAGAGCATGCAAAGAGGCAAAGCTGCTGGTGAGGATCAGGTAACATCACATCTGCTGAAAGATGGAGGACAGATTGTGTTAGAAAAACTAGCCACCCTGTTTACGAGGTGTCTCCTGACGGGAAGGGTACCAGAGTCTTGGAAGAACGCTAACATCATCTAAATACATAAGAAAAAAGATGACAAGGACTTGACGAATTACAGGCCGATCAGCTTGCTCTCTGTAGTGTACAAGCTATTTACAAAGGTAATTCCTGACAGAGTAAAGAAAACATTAGAATTCAATCAACCAAAGGGAGAAGCAGGATTTCGAACAGGCTACTCAACAATTGACCACATTCATACTATCAATCAGGTAATAGAGAAATGCTCAGAGTATAACCAACCACTATACATAGCCTTCATTGATTACGAGAAGGCGTTTGATTCAATAGAAATATCAGCCGTCATGCAGACACTGCGGAATCAGGGCGTAGATGAAGTATATATAAACATTCTGGAAGAAAACTACAGGGGATCAACTGCTACCATAGTGCTTCTTAAAGAAAGCAACAGAATACCAATCAAGAAGGGTGTAAGGCAGGGGGACACAATCTCCCCAATGCTATTTACCGCGTGCTTACAGGAGGTTTTCAGAAGCCTAGATTGGGAACAGTTAGGAATAAGAGTTAATGGAGAATACCTTAGTAACCTGCGCTTCGCCGATGACATTGCATTGCTGAGTAACTCATGGGACGAATTGCAACTCATGATTACGGAGTTACACAAGGAGAGCAGAAAGGTGGGTCTTAAAATTAATCTGCAGAAAACAAAAGTAATGCACAACAACCTCGGAAAGGAACAGCGCTTCGAGATAGGTAATAGTGCACTTGAAGTTGTTAAGGACTATGTCTACTTAGGGCAGGTAATAACCGCAGAGCCTAACCACGAGATTGAAGTAACTAGAAGAATAACAATGGGGTGGAGTACACTCGGCAAGCACTCTCAAATTATGACAGGTAGATTGCCATTATCCCTTAAGAGGAAGGTATATAACAGCTGTATCTTGCCGGTACTTAGCTACGGAGCAGAAACCTAGAGACTCACAAAGAGGGTTCAGCTTAAATTGAGGACGACGCAGCGAGCAATGGAAAGAAAAATGGTAGGTGTAACCTTGAGAGACAAGAAGAGAGCGGAGTGGATTAGGGGACAAACGGGGGTTAAGGATATCATAGTTGAAATAAAGAAGAGGAAATGGACATGGGCCGGGCATGTAGTGCGTAGACAGGATAACCGCTGGTCATTAAGAGTAACTAACTGGATTCCCAGAGAAGGAAAGCGGGTTAGGGGGAGACAGAAGGTTAGGTGGGCAGATGAAATTAAGAAGTTTGCGGGTATAAATTGGCAGCAGCAAGCACAGGACCGGGTTAACTGGCGGAACATGGGAGAGGCCTTTGTCCTGCAGTGGACGTAGCCAGGCTGATGATGATGATGATGATGATGATGATGTGAATAAAACCACCGCAAGAGCTGCAAGACCAGGGACTGTTAATAATGACATTCATGGCATATATGTCCTGATTTTCATGTTATGACTAGTGAAATATGTTCTTCATACAGTCATGTTATATCATACCAAGTTTGGCATCGATACCATTAATGAAACGGCCAGGAGAGCTAAAAGTCGTAGGTGGCTAGATAGATAGATAGATAGATAGATAGATAGATAGAAAGATAGAAAGATAGATAGATAGATAGATAGATAGATAGATAGATAGATAGATAGATACGCTCAAAGTCACGGAAGTTCGCTATGAAATGCTTCGCTTTTAAAAGCCATGATTATCCCAAGGAACGAATAAACCTTCGTCAGACATCCACGTCTTAACTGGTAAAACACCGGAGTGAAGCTTGAAGAAGAACATTTTAACCCCTGGACGCCCAGGCGTTCGTTTGATGCGCTTCAACACTTTGCTCCATGTTCCATTAGAGTACTGAGTGTGGTAGAGTGGAACGGAAGAAGCACATCGCATAAATTTTCATACATTTTTTTCAGGAAACTGTGCCTAAATATTAAAAAAAACGTGTCTTCAGGAAGTGAAAGGACTCCATGATTTCCTTAAAGTAGACTTGTTTCCTACTTTCCAATTAAACAAAAGACACAACAAACTCGAGCAAAGCACTAGCCAATCACATTAGACAGACAGTGCGCAAAAAAAGGGTACTTAATATCGTGAAGGTAGAAGAAACAGGTTACAATCTGTCGCAGAAACAAGTGCGACAAACGCAGAACACCATCACGCACACGCCGAAACAGGCTCGTCTAGCCTGTTTTCTCCCACGTGGAACCTCGTATAAAGATGGCAAAAATACGATGAAACTTCTGCACATTTATTCGAGAGCAGTGCAATACTTGCGAAACATATCGCAACTTGGTAATGAAGAACAGTTTGCAAATGGTCGGGCGAGCGAAAATGAATAAGTCCACTCCCTTAAATTTTTCCGCCCTTTCACGGATTTCAATGCTTGTCTGCACCAGTAAGGATCAGTGTCACTTTAGCTTTCCAGGGGTACGCCGAAGTATTTTACCGGTGTTGTCATACATTGAGCGTTCTTGAAACAGTTTGTTGTGAGTTCCTAATTTCTATGCCACAAAAACAAGACACTTTGTCCAGTTAACTGCACTTTCACTGACCTCGCCAAAAAGTTTTGCTACAATAACTGCCTCTGCGATACTTTCAAGGTTTGTACAAAAAAATAGCAAAGTCATCCGCGTATGCCAGTAGGCGTACTTCGCATGCGTGAAGCTGGAACTCTTTAATAATGTTGCTGCGTATTACACTTCGGCAGAAGCTTTGAATGTAAATTCAAAAAAGGAAAGGAGCGAGCGGGCACCCTTGACACGCGGATCGCTGCAGCTCTATCAATTTACTTGACACTTTGTCAACAAACAGACGAGTGGTGCATCCCGTGTATGCCATCTGAACGGCTTCAATAATTACTGTACCGACGTTAACATCCTTTAATACGGCAAGGAGCAAATCATGCGGCACGTGACGGAAGGCTTTCTCTAAGTTAATCTGAAGCATAGCGACCACAGGGCCTATCACTCTAAGGCAAAAGGGTTTTAAAAGGGTGTGTGGTTTGTCCTTTAGGGACTAATGAGGCTGCCACAACCATTAAGTCCTTTAAGGACTAACGACACCGGGTCTAACAGTTAGTCCCCACAGACAAGCTCAAGGGACTGACATTTAGCTCTCACATTTACACCTTAGTGAGTAACCGTTAGTCCCACAATTCACCTCAACAGACTAACATTTAGCCCTAACATTTGCACCTTATAGGGCAACTGTTATTCCCCACATTTACACCATACCGGGAAATTGTTGGTCCTCACAGTCATACCTCGCTGGACGAATCTACTGAAATACTCCAATCGGATGAACTTTTTATCCCCAGTTCAAACATTGTTTTTTCCTTATTTTCCGCCAACCTAATACTTCTTTCACCTGTTCTTCTGCGCAGTGAGCAACGAATTGCGCAGAAAAGAACACACGAAAAAGTAGTTAGCCACCTATGTGTAACTGCTTTCGCAGTCACGGCAACAACGAAAGACAAAAGTGAGACACCGAAATCTTTCTTTTTTCTACATACACATGAAGTTTCTCCATTCTGTTAAGTGAATTCATGGTGAAGTGTACAAGTCCAGTCTCGTTGTCACATCTTGTTCACTCCTTGTGGAGTTCTTCCGACGGAAGCGATAGATGACATGCATTGCAGACGCCAGTGCACGCAGCCTTCTGCCTGTTGTGTTCCCACGGCTGCACGTACAATAATATAGTAAAAATAGTTAGACACACGTGACAGAAGATGAAGATGCACGCATAGGACAAGTACGTGCGCGTTAATATAAAAAAACATGCGTGTAAAGTATGACACAAAAATAACTTTACCTTCACATCTCGCACAGTCCTTCTGAAGCGCTCTGACGAAAGAGATGGATGACAGGCATCGCAGACGCCAGCGCACACAGTCATCAGCGTGGTGTATGCTCACGGCTGCACAATAAGTATGTAAAGTAGTGAGTCACACGTGACACAGGATGAATACAAATGTATATGAGAAATGCGCGCAAGGTGAAATGAAAACATACGTGAGATATGACAAGCTAATTATACCATCGTGATGTCACACATTGTCAAAGACTCATTTCGATACCCGTAGTGCAACAGCTTAGGAGCGGCGGCCACAGCCACAACTCGGCGAACCACCGTGCCGCTAACAAATCGGTGAGTCCTAAGCGAGCGACGTCGTTCAGCTCGAGCAAGCGAACGCGAGACTAAACACGGCGCTGCAGGTGGAGTGTCTGCCGCAAGCGAACTTCGAACAGGAGAGCAAGCGTACGCTTGGCCGCCACCACGAACAGCGCCGAGCTGGTTTGGAGCTAGCGCCGAAGAAATCGACGGTAATGCGGCCCTTTTCCACAAACTCCAGCGAGTGCAGTGCGCAAACGCGAGTCCACCGCCGCGGCCAACGGACGGCATCGAGCTGCTTGCGACCGACTGATGGGAAAGCCAGCTGTAATGGCGACCAATTTTCAGTGAGTTCTGACGCTAGGAAAGCCCCGCCAGCTCATGCTGGTCCACTTACAGTGCGCGACATACTACAACCAAGCTCGTTACGAGAACCCTCAACGTGTTTTCGACGACTTCCAACACAGCAACGAGGTCTCGGCTCAATGTCGTCAGCCCGGAGCTCATCGCGGCGGCGAAGATAGGCGAGCACTCGATGAGTGAGCGTACGGGAAGCCGTCGGCAATGACGGGCAATTTCGAGGCGGTCGCAAAGCACAAGTGAACTGCAGACGCTCAAGCTGACCTTCGCGGTGCATTTCGTGCGTGCAATATACAAGACGACCGAGCCCGTTGCCGGCAAGCGCGATCCATATCGCACACGCGACAAGTAGACTAGAATAAAGAATGATAACCTACTTGCTTAAGAATCCAGTGCTGATTTCTGCCCTGAGTCAGACTGAAGTATAAATTCGATAGGCCTGCTGTCTTATCGGTCACAATATTAGCCTTCCCAACTGTTGCGGTCGTGTGTTGGTCCTGACTATCTTGAAGCCAGAGATATACAGCGCGGCTTGGTGACGTGTCGAGACTTGCTCCAGACTTCATGTTTGCTGCGAAGCATAAAAGCAGCAGTCCACGCGAATCCAAGCGTACACACAAGTACCAGGTCGTAATTCCCAGGTCGTCGAATCCAAGCGTCCGTGGTCGAGCACTCCGAGCGCGAGGCAACGCGAACCGTCGCCAGCAAAATACGGGGAAAGACTGAGCCAGCAGAAGAGGAGAAGGACAGATAGTCACCTTGGCAACGCTTTTAGCACTGCCTGCATTCCCTGGGCGGTTCATCCCTTTGAAGCGTGTTTGGAGACTAAGTGGCTCGCGCGGCACGCTTCCCTCAGTGGTTGTTCCTCAACGGTCTATCCGTTCATCGCGCGCGTTTATTGGGCTCCGTTACTCATTTTCGAGTAATTTTGCCTTAGAGTGTATGCATTAAAGAATTGTGCCAAAATGTGAGAAAATTTCTGCTTGAACCTCTTGTAGAAAGCAGCACTTAGGCCATCCGGCCCTGGGGATTTCCCGCAGTTTTGTTTATCAATTGCTCTCTCTACTTCTGTTACCGAGATTGAGAGTTCCAATCTATCTTTAGTTTCGTCGTTTATTCGCGGCATCAACGACAAGAATTCACTCTTCGAAAGATGCCGATCGACTGCGCTCATTGAAAATGGCTTGATATAGTTCTCGTGAAAAGCGTGCGCGATGTCGTCCTTCCCCTTAACTATTGTGCCATTAAACACAATTCCTGGTATTGAAATACGCTGCGCGTAACTCATTTTCATACCCAAAGCACGTTTCGTAGGGTTCTCTGGATTTACCATTTTTTTCCACTCGTATGCTTATAATTGTCCCCCCTCCCTGTACTTTTCTTTATCTAAAAGCTCCAATTTTTCTTTACAACACGAATGTGTGTCTCGTACCGTGTCTCGCCGGCTGAGTGCCATGTCATCGATGAACAAGTAGGCTAAAGCGCAGCGTCGTTAAACTATCAAACAGTCCTTGGGCGTCACCGGTTGTTTTAGTTAAAAAGAAGGATGGCACGATACACTTTTGCGTAGATTATTGTCGTGTAAACAAAATAACACAAAAGGATGTTTACCACATCATCAGTGCTAAGCACGAGACGCTCGCCCCAGACGTTGTCGCTGCTATCGCTGGCTAAGCCTATGCTCCTACCTCGTCTCAAATAACAGTTTTGGCTGTCTGAGTTCTGTATTACACTTGCTTGAACTCGGCCGACATTTCGTTTTCTTCTTTGTGAAACGTCGTCAAGTTGAAACGCGAAGTTGAAATGCAAAAGCTGCTCATCATTGCATCCTTCATGCTTAAGAGAGAGAAAAGGAGTATCAGAAAAGTGTGAAAGTTAACTAGGCTAAGTCCAGTTTGTTACCCCACCTTCGTAATTAAGAATGCTGTACCTCTCTATTGCTTTCACTATTATTTTTTGTTTAAAAGTTTCTCAAATGTCTCCACCTTTAGAGCTGTTGCCACCATTAGGCTCCTCTATACCCTCTAATACTATAGTTTTGAAAACCTCATTGTCAAAGAGTTGATTATTCAGCTTCCTTAAATACCAATTGTACCTTCTTCTTCCTTTTCTGGTGCCTATTGCGCACATAACCAAACAATGGTCAGTGAATGATAGAGGATTTACAAAATAATCAGTGCATAGCGGTAGAATATCTAGCGACATATAGGCTCGATCTAAGCGAGCATGACTCAACCCCTGAAAATTTGTGAATTGGACATTATGCCCACTGAAAATACATTCCCTGACATCCTGTTATGCCTGCGAGTCCACTGCGAACGTCCATGCTTCTGAAAAAGGCAATCTGTGTCAACGCCAGCCCGTGAGCCCGCCTGACGCGAACAACTCAACGGCGTCATCTCGCGGCGGTGCCTTTCTGCCGTGCACGCACAGTGAGTCACCTCAGCCAGCGAGCCCGTCGAAGCAATCGGCGACTTCTTGTCTGGCGAGTCTGACGCAATGCGTGGCGACGTCATTCGTCCTTGGGTGCAGCCACGTGCAGCGCAGCGGCTCCAGATTCGATGAGAATGACGCGGCCCAGCGGCGACCCCATTGGAGGATTCTGACCTCACGACCAGCGGCGCTTCTGGTTGGACATTTGGTTACTCAAAGAATCCACCCGGTGCACATAAATGAAGCCCTGCGGCGCGTCGCGAGCAGTAGACCTATGTATTAGAAAGGAAAGCTCGGCTCTTCGGGTCTTTAAGCTGTCGGCCCCAGTGCCGAACTTGTAACGTCTCTGTATGTATGCTGTACATAAACCTTGTTTAACTCACGGTCGTCTCGTCCGCTCGTCTATCAGCTCTGCGCAGAATTAGTCGCGAGCTGAAAAACCTAGGCTACCGTGAGACCGTGTCGGCGGAGATCGGAGCAGTGGCGCCTTCGGGACAGTGCTGGCGTCGCCGTCTTTCGAAAAAGTGGTTGCAGTGGTGAGATTCGTGACGCCCTTCGTAACGTCGTCGGAGGCGCGCTTCGTAACAGTGGTTGGCAGCTGCGGGATCGGCTGGCGTCAGCGACATCGATGCGGTGAGTGCCTGATGTTTTCCGCTCAGTTCACCAGACTACTCTAGCTCAGGTTATAGTACTTTAGAGAAGGGCTGTGTGAAGCATTAAAGTGAGCTTTGATCGTTTCAAGCAAAGTCGAAGTGCTTTGAAACCAAGCGTAATGTTAAGGGAGTAAACACGGGAGTGTTAAAAATCGCTTGCGCGTCTTGCTAGTAGGCTTATAGTGGGCACGGCAAGTAGATTCTTAACAGGGCAAACAGCAAGAGGCTAGTGTGAACGATGGAGAACTTTAAAGTGAAGGAACTCATCGAAATTCGTGAGGAACTCCGCATTACTTTGGGCCGTGCGAAACGAAAGCAAGCGATCCTCGAGATCATGAAGATGGAGGAGTGTCGGCTGAGGAATTCAGTCGATGAGGCCTGGGCGGATATCAAAGCACGCCGTGAGGAGGCTGAAAGGCGAGAAGTTCGCGAACGTGAAGAAGCTGAAAGGTGAGAACGCCGTGAAGAGGCCGAGAGACAGGAGCGCCTTGAGTTGAAACGAATAGAATTGGCAATCCTACAGTGTTCGCAGGTGCCTAGCGTAGCTTCTGCGACAGTTCAGGTCAGCGGTCAGAGAATTCGCGACCAACTGCCACCGTTCGTACAGGGCGAGGACATGGCGAAGTATCTCGCAAAGTTTGAACACGTCTGTGAGCAAAATGCTTTGGAGCGGTCTTTTTGGGTGCGGAGCCTGTTAGCTCTTCTTCCCGGCGAAATGTCCGACGCGATAACTTGCTTGTCGAGGGAAGCGTTTGAGAGCTATGACGAGGTTAAGGAAGTGTTCTTGAGACGTTATAAGTTGTCACCCGAGGCTTTCAGGCAAAGGTTCCGGTATGCTAAAAAGGGGAATGGGCACGGGAAAGTCACCTGCGACACCATGGCTCAATTCCGCTTCGTGCGACTTTTTTACTTCGTGCAGGCTCTGGTCCGTTTCGCCACTTATCCGAGCTGCCACGTGTCACGCACCGTCTATCTGATGCCTACGGATCAACAGTCAAATCAGCCGGTGCACAGCGACAGCGGTGAAACGCCATACCATCTGATGACTTTCAACGATTATCCGCAAGACGCATCACTCCACTTGACCCGGACAGCCGCATCGACAAAGCAACCAGTTTCAGCGCAAGCTATAACCAGGCTCGGTGCTTCGCATCGCTTCAGTGGGCACGGGAAAGTCACCTGCGACACCATGGCTCAATTCCGCTTCGTGCGACTTTTTTACTTCGTGCAGGCTCTGGTCCGTTTCGCCACTTATCCGAGCTGCCACGTGTCACGCACCGTCTATCTGATGCCTACGGATCAACAGTCAAATCAGCCGGTGCACAGCGACAGCGGTGAAACGCCATACCATCTGATGACTTTCAACGATTATCCGCAAGACGCATCACTCCACTTGACCCGGACAGCCGCATCGACAAAGCAACCAGTTTCAGCGCAAGCTATAACCAGGCTCGGTGCTTCGCATCGCTTCAGTGGGCACGGGAAAGTCACCTGCGACACCATGGCTCAATTCCGCTTCGTGCGACTTTTTTACTTCGTGCAGGTTAGTAACAAATGTTCCCTGTTTGCTAAGCACACTAGCAACAGATGTACTTTGCTTTTCCCGTGCCCCCACGCACTGTGTACCGCATATGATGAATATGTTCATGTACTTTCTAAGCTGTTGTGTTGCGGAGATATTGAAAGCAACCCCGGTCCTGATGAATGGCAAAAAGAAGTGCTAACGATGTTAAAAGAACTAAAGGCTGAGACGGGTAGGCTAGCCCAGGGCCAAGTGGATATCTCGGCTAATGTCGCGACGGCGCAGAAGTCTTTCGAAGAAGGGTTTGTCGCAATGAATACGCGGATATTGAAAATCGAGGCCCAATGTGACAAAATTGATGACGTAAAAGAGCGGCTCATTCTAGCAGAAGAGGCCGTGAAAACCTTCGAACAAACAAGCACTGTCATGAGTTCACGCCTTGACGTCATTGAAGACAGGGCGCGTCGTGATAACCTAATCTTTCATGGTATCCCGGACGCTAAGGAATCGTGGATACAAACTGAGGAAAAAATTGTAAGCCTTCTTATGCAACATGTCGACCCGAACATAACTGATGATGTAATTGAGCGTGCGCATAGGTTAGGTGGCAGCTACCAAGAAAACAGGTGTAGACCTGTCATTGTCAAGTTTAGTCGTTTTAAGCTTCGGCAACAAGTTCTTTTTAAGCGAGCAACGTTTAAAGGTATTAATGTTTCCGTCACAGAAGACTTTTCAATAGCCACACGAGTTGCACGGAAAAAACTATTTGAGTTTGCAAACTCATTGCCACAGTCACCAGCTTTCTCAGTTCGCCATGACAAGTTGTATGTAGGTAACACTTGCTACATTTATGACCGTGCTACTGATAGTATACTAAAGAAGGCAACTAGTAAGATTACAACTCCCGTTCCAAACGACAGTGTCACCCAAGATAAGCCTTCGGGTAGTCGCAATGGACCCGCCTTTAGTACTCGTAACCGCAAAATGATTGCGAATTCTACTCACTTCAGTCGTCCTCACAAGTAACAATTAGCCGGAGGTAGGAATGATGACGTGACTGCTCTTTTCAATGTCCCTGTTCTTTTTTCCAACATAAGGAGCATTATGAAACACAGGATTCAGCTTAATTCTATTATTTCCTCAATGGAGGCAAAATTAGTAATATTAACCGAGACATGGCTCAACTCAACGGTGGAAAATACAGAAATTTTCCAGACTGACGTCACATATGATGTGTATCGGTGCGATAGAGAAGATAGACAGGGTGGTGGTGTATTGATAGCCGTATCGCAAACAATTTCCTCTTTTCAAGTAGAAGTTGTGTCCTCTCTGGAAACAGTCTGGGTTGGTATTTCAAGTAAGCACACAAAGATTATATTAGGCGTATGCTATCGTCCCCCAAACTATACATCGTCATTCGTCGATCAATTGCATGACGTTCTCAGCTATGTCGTCACTCGGTATCCTTCGTCACCAATTTTTCTTTTTGGTGACATGAATTTTCCTAACATTACCTGGCACGCTGGTGTTCCTCTACTCGACCCCTTTTCAACACAATCCCAACAGTTCCTAGATTTTTGTAATTGTTTCAACTTTACCCAGGTTGTAACGAAACCAACAAGGGTAACTAATGAATCGTCTAATACATTAGACCTAGTTTTGTCAACTCATCCAGACTTCATATCCCCAATTATCTATCTTCCTGGTCTGAGCGACCATTTGGTGTTACATTTCGACATCACTATGTCTTTTTCACGTGGAACTGAAAAAGACAAGTACATCCGGGACTACCGCAATGCAGATTTTGACGCCATTAACCAAGATATGTGCGCGTACTTAGACACATTTTGTTGCAATTTTGAAGAGAGAAGTGTACAAGAGAACTGGGACCTTTTCAAAAACTTAGTTACTAATGTCACCAATGCGCACATTCCCCTTCGACGCATACGGAACAACACAAAAAGACCATGGTATAACACGCATCTAAAACGTTTGTCTAATAGAAAAAAGCGCTATTTCCGCACAGCCAAGTTGCAAAATACTAGTGACTGCTGGGTAGCGTATCAAAATGCTGAGGCAGAATACGTGGAAGCTGTGCGTGCTGCTAAGAATCGTTTCCAAACGCATACGTTGCCTGAATTGTTATCAAGGAACCCCCGGCAATTTTGGAACGTTATCAATTCTAGCCAAAATGCGGATTTATCAATTAACGATGACTCTGGTGAGCCGCTACCACCATCTGAATGTGCCGCGTTATTTAACAATATTTTTTCAGCCAATTTCTCGGGAAATACTGCTGCACCTGTTGACGCAGTTGTGTGCCGTGACTACCGCTCAATGTTTCCTATCATTTTTGATTCTGCAGGAATTTTGAAGTTAATTGACACCTTAAAAACATCCTCATCATGTGGGACTGACGGTATCAACTCAAAATTTCTCAAACAAACAAGCACATATTCGTCTCTCTTCTTGTGTAAGATTTTCCAGCAGTCACTTGACCAAGCAACTTTGCCGCTGGACTGGAAGGTCGGTAAGGTTGTGCCGATACACAAGTCTGGTGATAAACACTCCGCTCTTAACTATCGGCCCATTTCACTAACAAGCATTCCGTGTAAACTAATGGAACATGTACTGCATTCACATATTGCGAAACTTTTAGAATCGAATTCATTTTTTACATCGGCCCAACACGGTTTTAGGCGTACGTTTTCCTGTGAAACCCAGTTGCTTCTCTTCACTCATCACCTGCATACCATTCTTGATAAACAATCTTTAATTGACTGCATTTTCCTGGATTTTGCAAAAGCATTTGAAAAAGTCAATCACGCTTTACTAATGCATAAGCTCTCCTCTCTCAACCTTGACTCAAATGTACTGGCATGGCTTAACTACTTTCTAACAAACCGTCTTCAGTACGTCACTGTTAACGGTCATGACTCGCCGGAAATAAGTGTAACATCGGGTGTACCGCAAGGCTCAGTTCTGGGACCTCTGCTGTTTTTAATATATATTAATGATCTCCCTGACTGCGTTTCTTCATCCGTTCATTTATATGCCGACGACTGTGTGCTTTACAGGGAAATACGTACCGATGATGATAGGAACATCTTGCAGACAGACTTAAATAACATTAGGAATTGGTGCGATAAATGGCTTATGAAATTAAATCCCAAAAAATGCAAGCTAATGACAGTCTCCCGCCAGCCTAATAACTCCTCAACATACAAACTGGGTGATGTTTATCTTGACCAAGTGTCGTCATACCGGTACTTAGGCGTCACCATTTCTTTCAATCTAACATGGAATGCCCATATTAACGTCATCACGAACAATGCTAACCGTACATTGGGATACATACGTCGAAATTTCAGCAACGCCCCACTTTCCTTGAAGATGCTTCTTTATAAAACCCTCGTGCGCTCGAAATTGGAGTACGCTGCTGCAATCTGGAACCCTCACCACGAAAACTTGATTAGGCACCTTGAGCTAATTCAAAATAACGCTGCACGTTTTATTCTATCGGATTATCACCGTACATCAAGCGTAACAGCAATGAAGCACCACTTGTCACTGCCACCTCTATCACTGCGTCGCAAGTACTTCCGCCTTTGCCTTTTCCATAAGACCTACCATCATCCATCACTGCGTAATGAGCTCATTACGCCTCCCACATATCACTCCTCTCGGATCGACCATGAATACAAGGTTAAAGGTACTTTCTGCTACACAAACACATTTTCTTGCTCCTTCATACCGGTCACATCAAACGATTGGAATCGGCTACCAGGTGACATCGTCTCCATCTCTGATCACTCCCTCTTTCGTCATTCTTTATCAGCTCACCTATTTTGCGATAGCTCTCCTTAGTCATCCGATCTATTCCCCTCCTTATGAAGTTCTGTCTCCACGTGTCAAGATGCCAGCGTTTTCCAGTGGATTCTTGATTTTTTGTGTGTGCGTGTCATTTCCCTTACTTTTACACTTTTTTGCTAGTACTGTATAATTTTACTACATTCACTATTTGCTCATTGTGATTACGTTTCACTTTTGTTGCGCCTCATTGAGTAGAGGTTTTTTTTTTTTTTTTTTTTTTTTTTTAGTTTTGTTCATGTATAAAATAGCACGTATATTTTCATGTTGTAACCCACTCCCCTCTGTAAAGCTTCGGCGATTGAGGGTAACAAAATAAATAAATAAATAAATAAATGAGTCGCACGTTGACCTCGCATTTCGTCCTAAAGCCGATTTGATTGAATGGTTCAAGGGCGAAAGTGTTTATGACGACCGCGATAAAGTGGTAGAATTCATTGCATTGGAGCAATTCTACCGCTGCATCGACGAGGATGTCAAGCTTTGGCTGCAGGGCGAACTTGGTGAAGTACAGCTAAACCAGGCAGCAGAGTTAGCTGAGGAGTATTATACTCGCCGAAAGTTGCATAGCAGGGCAGGGCGCGTTGAAAAAAATGAAAGGAAAGAGGGGTTTTCAAAGAAACCTGATCAACGGAAACCCGCTCCGCACCGTAGTTTCAAGAAGGACCCGTCTGTTACGAAGGACACTGTAAGGGAAGGGCAAACGGAAGCGGAGAAATCGAGTGAGGTTCCTAAACAACGCACTGATACCACACGGGCGTTTGAATCACGGAAGCCGCTAATCTGCTTCAACTGCAAAAAGGAAGGGCACATCGCGATAAACTGTAATCAAAAGTTTGCTTTTGCAACACTCCGAGAATCGGAAAAGAACATGCTGTTGTTAGAGCCGTATATCCAAGAAATCAGTGTGAATGGGAAAACGTGTCGAGCACTTCGTGACTCAGCGGCAACCATGGACGTTGTCCATCCTTCATTTGTGTCTCCGGATGACTTTACAGGAGAATGCGCGTGGATCAGGCAAGATGCCGAGGAGCAGAGTGCTTGCTTACCAATCGCTACGGTTGTCATTGAAGGCCCGTTCGGTAAGCTTCGCACCGAAGCGGCTGTGTCTGCAGCGCTTCCCGATCATTTTCCTTATCTTTTCTCTAACAACTCAAAGCAGCTTCTCAAAGAGCAGGGTAAATCGTTCTTCCTCAACTTAGCGTACATGGCCCTCACGCGATCACAAGCGTGGAAGCTTTCGCGGGAGCTTGATCTTGTTCTATGTGCTGAAACAAGTTCAAAAGCGGCAGATCTGTGTGACCTTGGCGGCGAGTCGGCGGAACCTCAGAGAGGAAATTCTCCGTGTGAGTCATGTGAGCAGTCACTCGAGCGGCCCGTCGCCGAAGCGACCGGCGCGGTTTCCGTAGCAGGGGGAGACGACATGGCACCATTGAGTCAGAGCGAGAGGGGTGCATCGCTCTCGCCTGTAGCGGAAAGTTGGAGTGAGCTGTCAAGGGTTGATCGAGAAACGCTCATTCGAGAGCAGCGTGAGGACCTCTCGATAAAAGCGCTAATAGAAAGCGTAAATTTAGGAGAAGAGAAAAAGAATGTTTATTTTTTTGAGAAAGCAGGGCTTTTGTATCGGAGCTACACAAATGCGCAAGGTCGCAAGTATGAGCAACTCTTGGTGCCACAAAGGTATCATCGCCAACTATTGGAACTGGCGCATGAAAACGCATGGGCAGGGCATCTCGGCATAAAAAAGACCAAGGCTAGAGTTTCCCTTGAGTTTCATTGGCTGAAATGCTGGAAGGATATCGAAGACTTTGTGCGCTCATGCGACACTTGTCAGAGAGCGGGGAAATCCACGGACAAGTGGAAGGCACCTATGAAGCTTGTGCCAATTATTACAGAACCTTTTCGGCGCCTAGTATCTGATATAGTCGGGCCATTGCCACAGTCAAGGCAAGGTTGTCGGTACATCCTGACGGCTCTCTGTGTAGCCACAAAATTTCCGGAAGCGATACCACTTAAGGAGCTCAATTCCCCTCATGTCGTGGATGCACTGCTATCCATATTTGCACGCGTCGGATTTCCTTCTGCAATCCAATGCGACAATGGTAGTGTCTTCACCAGCTGCCTTACCTCTACCTTTATGGATAAATGTGGAATAAAGTAGTGCACAGCTCGATAAATCACCCGCAATCTAATCCGGTAGAGCGTATGCATTCCGTTCTGAAACGGATACTGAGAGTTCTTTGCTACGAGCACAAATGCGATTGGGAAGCGTGTATTCCTCCCGCTATGTTCGCTTTGAGATCAGCTCCTCGTGAGAGCACTGGTTTTAGCCCTGCAGAGCTTGTGTATGGCAGGAGTTTGAGAACACCATTGCGAATGCTACGCGAATCTTTGGAGGGATTCGATGAGGACCTTAATGTAGTTGCGTATGTTCTAGACCTTCTTCAGAGGTTTGCAAAAACGAAAGATCTTGTGGAAAGCCACATGAAGGCTGCACAAGTGTTGTCAAAGGAGTACTACGACAAGTCGGCGAAGAAGCGCACCTTTGAAGTTGGTTGTCAGGTAATGCTGCTGCGGCCGTCCAAAAAGAACAAGCTTGAGGTTCATTGGGAAGGGCCCGCTAAAGTAACATCGAAGCTTTCTGATACCAATTATGAAGTGAAAATAGGAAGGCGGCCAAACAAAATTTACCACAGCAACTTGATGAAACCAGACGTTCAACGTCAAGCGGTCGTAAATCTGCTGTTGAATGCTTCAGAGGAAGAGGGAGAAGAAATTTTGAGTTCTGGTGATGTAATCGAAAGGGGATCGGAAGTAATCTTGGAGCAATTAAACCTAGAGCCTAGGTTAAGTGAAGCCCAGAAGGAGGGCCTGAGAAGGATTGTTTCCGAGTTTCAAGACGTGTTTTCGGACCGTCCTGGAAACACGACGGTGATCGAACACGATATCGAGCTAACTTGTGAGGAGCCAATCCGTAGCAAGCCGTATCGTTGTTCCCCCGTGCAAAAGCAGATCATGAAAGAGGAGATCGATAAAATGCTGGAGTTGGGAGTTATAGTACCGGGCGAGAGTGACTATACATCCCCTCTAATATTGGTTGAAGTGCCAGGAAAAGATCCGAGGCCATGCATCGATTATCGGCGTCTTATAGTCATAACTCAAGACCAGACTTACCCGATAACCAAACCTAGAGGAGAGGGTGGTGGTGGTGGTGGTGGTGTTGCAGCAGGCGGGGTTAGCCTGGCCTGCATGGCCGGCAATTGTTCCGCCTGAGAGGGTGGAAACTGTGTCACAGTCCAGCTATATTTCCACGTTAGACCTCGTGTGAGGGTATTGGCAAGTCCCCCTTACAGAGCGTGCTAGCCGTTATGCCGCATTTGTTTCTCCATTTGGAACGTATCGTCCACTTAAGCTGAGATTTGGATTGAAAAATGCGCCCTTTTGTTTTTCAACCTGATTGGACCGCGTTCTTACAGGTCTCTCTGAGTTCGCTCTGCCGTATCTTGACGATGTCGCCATCTTCTCCAACAACTGGAAAGAACATGTCGAGCATTTACGCGTCGTGCTGAACAGGTTGAAAGAAGCTGGTCTTACCGTGAAACCTACTAAATGTCACCTAGGGTGCGGCGAGGTGTCTTACCTGGGGCACGTTGTGCGGCGTGGCCGGCGTAGACCTTCAGAAACTAAGGTAGCGGCCATCGTGAACTATCCACGACCAAACACAAAATCTGAGATTAGGGCATTCTTGGGCCTGGCTGGATACTATCAGCATTAAGTGCAAAATTACTCTAGCATTGCTAGCCCTCTAACTGACGCACTTCGGAAATCCGAGCCAGTTAAAGTAGTATGGGACTCAGAAAAGGAGAATGCGTTTTGCCAGCTAAAACAGGCCCTAAGCGAGAAGCTCGTTCTCATGGCACCCGTATTCTCGAAGAGATTTGTGATTCAATGCGACGCGAGTGATCGTGGCATGGGAGCCGTATTGTGCCAGGAAGACAGTGCTGGAAACGAAAGGCCAGTTTTGTATTTAAGTCGAAAACTCAGCGGCAGGGAAGAGGCATACAGTACCTCTGAAAAGGAATGCGCTTGGCTCGTGTGGGCCGTTCAAAAGCAAGCCTCTTATGTCTCCGGTTGACGTTTGTGGTCGAAACGGACCACTGTCCTTTAACCTGGTTAAATAACATGTCGCCTAAAAGTGGCCGGTTACTGAGGTGAAGCATGATACTCCAACAGTACAACTTTGACGTTCACTACAAAAAAGGAAAGCTAAACGCTAATGCAGGCGCATTGAGCCGTGCGTTTAGTTAGTACCTTCTCCACCTCTCGGTTTCTCGCTGGCGATTCGCGGCAAAATTTTGACCTCATCACAATCTTAGCTGAGCGCTCTCGTCCAGAGTGAGCTCAAGGAGCCAACTTCATGTTGCATACTATTTCGTTACGTTGTTGTACGTGTAAAAATTTGAGTTCTCATTTTGAAAGTCTTGTGTCCCACATGTGCCTCTTGATTTAGAGGGAACGAAATTCCGATAGACACGTAGCTAGATATATGTTGTAGTATACTTTTTCTGGTAATCTGTCGGGTGACCGAGGGTGCTTGCTTGGGTCGTGTGTTGTCTGTTGTCGAACCGTTCTTGACAAGTTGGAGAACCATCGACAAGTGCTGAGACCAAAGATCGTCAGAAGAGACGAGCGAAGCTGGCCGACAAGTTGTGACGACAAGCCAGTGGAGTTGGGATCCGTCCTCAAAAATGGGATGTGTTCCCGGAACAGATTCTGGAGCTGGATTCTCCCCATGGCCCTGGAGGCGAACCTGGAGGGACCTGGCGAACGAGCGCGCCTGACATCCGATCCACGTGGAAGCAGCTCGTCTTTCCGGCGCATTGTTTGGCGGCGGGGGTGCTGTTATTCCTGCGAGTCCACAGCGAACGTCCATGCCTCTGAAAAAGGCAATCTGTGTCAAGGCCAGCCCACGAGCCCACCTGACGCGAACAACTCAACGGCGTCATCACGCGGCGGTGCCTTTCTGCCGCGCACGCACAGTGAGTCACAGCCGCCAGCGAGCCCGTCGAAGCAATCGGCGACTTCCTGTCGGGCGAGTCTGACGCAATGCATGGCGACGTCACTCGTCCTTGGGTGCAGCCACGTGCAGCGCAGCGGCTCCAGATTCGATGAGAATGACGCGTCCCAGCGGCGACCCCATTGGAGGATTCTGACCTCACGACCAGCGGCGCTTCTGGTTGGACATTTGGTTACTGAAAGAATCTACCCGGTGCATATAAAAAAAGCCCTGCGGTGCGTCGCGAGCAGTAGACCTATGTGTTAGAGTGGAGAGCTCGGCTCTTCGGGTCTCTAAGCTGTCGGCCCCAGTGCCGAATTTGTAACGCCTCTGTATATATGCTGTACATAAACCTTATTTAACTCACCGTCGTCTCGTCCGCTCGTCTATCAGCTTTGCGCAGAAGCAGTCGCGAGCTGAAAAACCTACGCTACCAAACGGCTGGTGACCTTATCGGCGGAGATCGGAGCAGTGGCGCCTTCGGGACCGTGTTGGCGTCGCCGTCTTTCGAAACAGTGGTTACAGCGCTGAGATTCGTGGCGCCCGTCGTAACGTCGTCGGAGGCGCGCTTCGTAACAATCCTCAAGAGCGTAATAATTTATGATGTCTGCTAACTTAACCGTACTCGCCTCTCAATAAGGCGTATTACCCGTTGTGTCTCGAGCCGAATAAATGCAATAATATCTCCTAGAATGATGAGAAGGCGGGCAGGGATGCAATAATAACCTACTCGAAAGAAAAAATCAAGGCGTTGCGCCCCATCTGTTGGGGCGTACAGACAGGTTACTCGCCATTCACTGCCAACAGAAGACAGAAGAAAATAGCAGATCATGAGGCGGTCCGAATCACAGCTTACAACCGACTGTATAACTATTCCAAGGGAGTTACTAATGAAAAAAAATTAGTTCCAAATCTGCATGTTACACCACAAATGCATCGAAAGACGATAGTCTTGCATCTGGAGAGAGTGAACAAAACGTTTATTTGATGTTCTGCGCAAGAAAACCAGTGAATGGTATTTTGCAGGCGCTGCGTTAGAGTGCCTCGAGCGTGTGGCGGAGGTGAACGAGCGCATCTAGGCACGTTAGACACAAGGGCCATCTGGCAGTTATCTTCGAAAACGAAGGCGTGGAGTCCGCGGAGAAAGATGCGCGCCAGTCTCAAAGGCAATAAGGTGTAGAACGCAAAACGACGGGCAAGTGCCACCACCGGGACGTCGTAGCAAAGCGTTGGAAACAGCTTTTTGAGCATCGCATTGCACTGTTAGCGCAGCGCGATAAACGCTACATTCCTTAGAGTTACTTGTGTGTGCCTCTTCTAGTATAAAGGCAGACATACAAAACTTCGAAGAGAAGGCTAACATACATACATGAAGAGAAGGCTAACTTCTATTGTCCATATAATGCGGTTCCTCTGCGGAAAATCCTGGGGCACATCGATAAGGTCAATGATGCAGCTATGCAGGGCACTGTTACTGGGATTTTTGCGCTACAGCTTGCCGTTACTGGCAAGTACTTGCAAGACGAACATCCGCACCCTCGAACGTCTGCAAGGACAAGCACTACGCGTGTGCTTAGGATTGCCGCGATGCACCTCAACCTACGGGGCAATTATGATCGCAAGAAAGCATCCAATTCAAACATACTGACAATTTGAGAGCCCACATAAGATACTTCTGCCGAATTCCTGGTCACCATGTTGCAGTGTTGCCACTTCAAAGACCACAAGCGATGTTTTCAAAGATTATTTCTGCCCACAGAGAATGCCTTCCTTGTGACTTCACTTCAGCAACAAGACCAGCGTCACCTCCGTGGTGCCCACAACAACCACAGGTGTGCCTCACTATTCCGGGAATAACGAACAAGAGCCGTCATTCAACAGTTGCCCTACGACAGGTGACATTGTCGCTACTCAACGAAAAATACGGCCAGAGGACCCACAATTACACCGATGGGTCAGTCTCGGCTGACAACTCTACAGGTGCTGTTGGCATCTTGACGTACCAGGTCACTATAAAGTTCAAACTGTCGCATAGGACAACATCCACAGCAGTGGAGCTTGCCACCTTACGTGCTGCTATACTTTATATCGCGGAAGCCCGACCTCAAAAATGGGCTGTGTTCTGCGACTCCAAGGCATCCCTTCAGAGGTTGCAATCCGCTTTACGACAAAACGAGCATCAGCAACTAGTGAATGAAATAAGAGAAGTGATTCACGAAGTTTTATCGAAAGATATGACGTGGTGTTCCAGTGGTTACCGGGACAATGTGGTATTGTCGGTAACGACCTTGCTGATAATGCTGCCCGATCCGCCCACGCAGACGCCCAGACAACCCCACTTTCATTGTCGAGAACCGACGCTGCAAGGGGCCTTCACACGTTCGCTAACACCATGTCGGAAACTTGGCTGAGTGACCCCAGTGTCAGGAACTGCCGCCTACAGAAATTAGACTCACCGAGAAAGCTTTAAGTTCTATCGGACCTCTCCCGCCAGGATGCAACTTGACTTTGCCGCCTGTGGTTAGGAGTAGCTTTTACAAAGGCGTACTCCTTTCGCATAGGAATGGCGGATAGCTCCTGATGTGAATCGTGCGACACTGACGAGACAATAGAACATCTACTGTGTTCATGTGAACGTTTTGCAAGCGACCGCAACTTGCTACGCGAAACGTTAGAGATACTAGACAGTAGACCTTTTTTCGAAGAGAAGATCCTTGGTTCATGGCTCTACGCGTCGCAGGCCAGCAAAGCGACGCGGGCATTGCTAAGTTTTCTAAAGACGACCGGACTACGCGACCGCTTATAATCGTGCAATGGACAAGGTCACATCACCGCACACATTGCCCTTCACTTCTCTCTCTCTTCTCCTTTAATACCCTCACTCCTTCCACAGTGCAGGGTAGCAAACCAGACGTGCGTATGGTTGACCTCCCTGCCTTTCATTTCTTCTCTTCCTCCTCCTTCTCCTCCTTCGAAGTGTTGTTATGGCGCCTCAGATATGCGCAATAATTGCTTTTTAATTGACAATCGCACAACTGTGAACGCAAAACCTTGAGCAATATTGGTGGGCGCTGTGAATGGGGTTGGCCGTTTGGTGCCGTTTGAGGTATCCTTAGGGCAAACAAACAGACAAATATACAGACAGACAGACAGACAGACAGACAGACACAGACAGACAGACAGACACAGACAGACAGACAGACAGACAGACAGACAGACAGACAGACAGATAAAATTTTTTTCCGTCGAAGGTCCACAAAAAAGACTATCGTCTTTAAAATTAGGCACCCTCCGGACAAACCAACTGCATGACTGTCACATGATACCGTGCCGTGAAAGGGTGAACCATGTGATCGGTCCTATCACGTGTCCAACTTTTGTTTCCTGAACTGCTAGTATATCCAATTAATTTTCTGTCGTGATAAGATACAACTGGTTTTGCCTCCTTTTATTTGCCATTCCACGAACAATAACAGTTCTGGCGTGCAGGGACCTTCCCAATGATATTGTTCTGCCCTCGACCGAGACCAACGGCAAGAAGCCCTCATCATACATGTTGACTGCCTGCTCACACGCCATTGTGGCAGCTAAAATCTAATTAGCTACTATATCACCCCTTGATAGGGACGATGCGCGCACGCGAGCAGCATTGTGTGCTTTCTTCCTCATCCACACATGCTTCGATTTGCCTCAGACGCTGCCCCTGCGACACAGTAACCACATCATCAGGACGACGCTTTGCAGGTGCTGTCTCGGCATCCATCTTTTCAGCAGCAGGTTCAGTGACCGCCAGTTCCACACGTGCTGCCTCTGGGACCCACTGATCTCTACTAGGGGGAGCTGGATGGCGCATAGAGCGCGCGCGCTTGAAGCAACCGGAAGACGCCGTTGGTGTCCCGGAAGCCATAATCATGTACAGTTACCAGCCGCGGGCACGAGGGCTTTTCTCTTCTCTTTAACAAAATCCTGGCTTGTCTAGAGCAGTGAACTTTACTAATCGACCGGAAATGTCTTCGCGAAGACATTTTACGAATACCTATTTCAAAATTATATTATTTTTACGCATTCTGCGATGAAATCGTGCACCTATGCTTCATCGAGGCTTATTGAAGGTGTTTGTTTTTTTATATGCAGTTTCCCACTCTCGAGGCTTGAAATGTATGAAAGTGGGTCAGTATCTTAAGTAGGGACAACTGGACGCAATCCTCAGGAAGCAAACTTCGCGGCGACCATTTTGCAGAGTGATGTTTTGAATACTCGGTTCGAAAAACTCATCTTCAAAACGATGTCATCCCAACATTCTTTTATTTCACGGATCACTCAAAAAAGACAAACCTTCGCACTTCTGTCTACATTGCACTCATCACCCCCATTTTTTTGTTAAAAAAAGGCGTGAGAAGTTTTTTCTGTCACCTGACTAATGAGTAAATGTATAGCGTTGTACGTAACAGCACTGCGCCATATTTGAACGGCGTCACTACGGCGTCTGTCATTTTTGGTGTAGCGTTAGTCAGCGTTCCAAGTGATGCTCAATTGTAGGGTTCGTTGCACTCACTGGTTGTAGATTACAGCACTCCGCCATTTCACATTTGCTTCACATTTATTTCACAAGCATTTCACAAATGCTTCACATTTATTAAAAGACCCCGCAGCGACGGTATCTGTTATTAATGTGAAGCATTTTATAGTGAACTTCGGTGACTTTGAATCTATCTATCTATCTATCTATCTATCTATCTATCTATCTATCTATCTATCTATCTATCTATCTATCTATCTATCTATCTATCTATCTATCTATCTATCTATCTATCTATCTATCTATCTATCTATCTATCTATCTATCTATCTATCTATCTATCTATCTATCTATCTATCTATCTATCTATCTATCTATCTATCTATCTATCTATCTATCTATCTATCTATCTATCTATCTATCTATCTATCTATCTATCTATCTATCTATCTATCTATCTATCTATCTATTTAGCCACATACGACTTTTAGCTCTCCTGGCCGTTTCGATAATGGTATCAATACCAAACTTGGTATGGCATAACATGACTTGATGAAGAACACATTTCACTATCATAACATGAAAATAATGGTATGTATGTCATAAATGCCATGATTTACATTTCATGGTCCTGCAGTTCTTGCGGTGGTTTCGTTTACATGGCATGTTGCAAAACTGGTATGGTATGCCATGACTGCGTGCCGAATACAAGCGACCGACCCTAACATAAAAATCATGACATGCGTGTCATGTTACAACATGACTACATGCCACACTCATGATGCGCTCGCGGTCGTTTCGCTAGCGTCACATATGCCAAATTTGGTATTATGGTACGTGAATGAATGACGAAGGTATGTGGCTGGTGCAAACATTATAATCATCAGATGCGTGTCATGTCCCATTATGACTACATGCAACGCTCATGATGCGCTGGCGACCGTTTAGCTAGATTCACTTATACCAAATTTGGTATTACGGGACGTGATTGGATGCCGAAGGAATGATACTGGTACAAACATGATAAACGTGAGATGCGTGTCGTGTAAAAACATGGCTACATGCCACACTCATGACGCGCTCACCGCCGTTTCGCTAGCTTCACATATGCCAAATTTTGGTATTACGTGACGTCAAGTGATGACGAAGGCGTGTGACTGGTACAAACATGATAATCATAAGATATGTGTCGCGCAAGAACATGGCTACATGCCACAGTCAAAGTGCCATTACATTTCGACGTGATGTGGTGCGCGTGCTCGCCGGTGTTCATTTCGTTGCGTCATGCTGGTGTTGCCACGCCAGGGGCCAGTCCCGCCATATACTCGCAGGTGCGCGCCGCACTGCGTTGCTTTGACGCCTGCGCGTCGAAGTGCGTCCAGCATTCCTCCTTCACACACACACACACACACACACACACACACACACACACACACACACACACACACACACACACACACACACACACACACACACACACACACACACACACACACACGCGCGCGTGCACGCGCACGCGCACGCACACACGCGCGCACGCGCACGCACACAAGCGCGCACGCACACACACGCGCACGCACACACGCACGCACGCACGCACGCACGCACGCGCGCGCACGCACACACGCACGCACGCACGCACGCACGCACACACACGCACGCACGCACGCACACACACACACACACACGCACGCGCACGCACACACACGCCGGCACGCGCACGCACACGCGCGCGCGCACACACGCGCACGCACGCACACACTAGCACGCACGCACGCACACACACGCACGCACGCACGCACACACACGCACGCACGCGCGCACGCGCACACGCGCGCACACACACACACGCGCGCACACACACACGCGCGCACACACACACGCGCGCACACACGCGCACGCGCGCACGCACAAGGGAGACGCTTTGTTGTTTGGGTAACGCATTGGCTCGAATTGCAGCCTGTCGCATTTCGCGCCGGTTTCGATGGACGCTGGTCGTGCCTGTCGCGCCTGGCGTCAGACTATATAGAGTGCTCGCGTTTTGCTAACGTAGCGTCGCTGCACCCAGCGTTCGCGAGCGTCAACGCTGCATTGGAGTATATTGGGTCCTTAATGATGCGCTCGCAGCCGTTTTGCTTGCTCCACATATACCAAACTTCATGTTACGTGACGTCAATGGATGACGAAATATATGGCTGGTCCAAACATGATAATTCTGACACGAGTGTCATGCAAGAACATGACAACATACCACGCTCATAGCGTGCTCGCGGCCGTTTAGCTAGCTCCACATATACTAAATTTGGTATCACGTGACGAGAGTAGGTGACGAAGGTATACGACACATCTGAACATGATAATCATGAAGTCATGTACGGCCTCATTTACCTCCACCTCACAACGTTGTGATGATTTTAAAGTGACATATCAACGTTTCTTATTCATGCTTCGCATATCATTGATTCCCACCGCACGTGGGATTTGCCAACTTTTTAGAGATGGAGCGTTCTTAGTTTGGCACTGCGACCCGAGCACTGCCTCGGCAAGTGAGGCTTAGCAGGTGCAGCTGAGCATATCTTGCTAGTAAAGTGAAAATGTGCCTGATGCTATATTCTCGGAGATATTTTCGCAGTGGACTTGTAGTAAGAGCCCAGTTCGAATGGAAGTGGGTGGTTGCTCCTGCACGGGTGTTAACATGTTGATTTGTACCCAAAACTACCGGTGGTAACTGACAAAAATAACAAATGCTTACGAAATGAGTGAGAAGAAGAATAAATATATTACGTATCGACATGGCGTAACGAACACCAAACAAACGCTAATGCTAGCCAACCGTGTCAACTTTAAAAGGGTGCTAAACCACCCAGAGGTCGATATGTATATGGGACGTTGCCATTGTGTACAAGTATGCAGTGAACGCTGGTGGAGTCCGACACGTTTCCTCGTTTAGCTGTTTCCTTCGCTAGGCTGCGTTCGTTGGCTCGTTTGACCACTTGTAGTTAAAGCCCCTATAGGGGCTTTTACTATGAGTGGATATATACTTCATAAAAGTACTGCTTTCTGCTCTCGCCCTCGCCGCCTCCTCTACAGTGCGTTGCTTTTTAGGGGCGAAGCTCCTTAAAGCGGCACCCATTCGTCCCTCGTAGTAGTAGTAGTAGTAGTCGTAGTGTGTAACCAATTTTAGATTTTGACCTCAAAGGTGGTGCCGATGGGAGATTTCTTCTGTGCGTTGTTGAACAATAAAAAAAATCGCAGCGTGCGCGTTATCTAACAGCCGAATTCTCTTGTTTCTCTTTACCCCTTAGCCACAATTGGCATGTACATTGAGCACTATCCGACAAGTAAGGGTTGCTACGTTAAACTCGCTGGGCGTAACCTCCTTGGTTTTAAAAAGGTTTAGCGAGCTTTGGGCCGCAGTGCCATGAATACAGTGAACTAGTATATGCCATGAACTCGAGGTGGCTGAAGGTGTGAAGTAGACACGAAGTGCAAGCCGTAAGAAAGTGTGCGTGTGCCTCCTCTCGTTCAGTCCTTGGAATGTCCACTGGACGACGGTGCTTCCATTTGAGGATTATATGATGAAAAGATGTGAGATGGTAGTACTTGAAGTCTCGAATAGATGGACGAACGAACACACAGACAGATGCATAGACGGACGCACAGATGGCTGTACGGACGGATGGACGCATGGATGGACGCATGGATGGACGTAGGAACGGATGCATGGACGAATGCAGGGATGGACGCACAGATGGGTGGATGAACTCACGGGCGGCCACAAAGACGCACGCATGAACGGATGGAAGCAAGAACGAATGGACGGATGGATGCTTCGCCACACTCTCCATCATTCACTCCGTGGATATGCTGCCATTTTTTTTTATTTCGCTTGAGACAGTAGCGCCCCCTGCAACCTGCCACGAGCTTTCATTATGCTTTGGAGCTGGTGAGAGGAGGAAGTGGTGCAGATCAAAATAATGCCTACTTATCAGAAGGTATAGGGGCTTTACTCGTAGTCCTCTTGCTCAGCGTTCGAAGTGGAAACGCAACAAGGACGTGCATCTTCTAGGAGAAAACAGGCCCTCTTTTGCCTTCTAGTTCTCTATACTATTTTCAAATGACAGCGTCTTTGGTACACGAGCGTATTTTGTAATGCACACAGCGTCTGTTGACGTCTCACCAGTTGAAATGCACAGAGAAGAGCATACGACGGTGACTTAAGGGCTCATTAGGGAATTTATATATGGGACAATTTTTTGTTGTGGAAGTGTGTGGCTTCATTACACCCCGAAGCATTAGTAGTGCTGAACCACAGTGGTGAAACAGAGTATAGTGTGTCATGGCTATTCTGCCTCAGCAGTGTCATAACGTAATTGTTTCATCTAAGGGTGGTTAAAGGGAGGAGAAACATTGAATTAGTAGCGTTTACATGAAGCTGAAGTTCAGCTTTCAAGAATTCATTCTTGGTCAGGCGGCAGGAAAACTGCTTCAGACCACTCCACGACGACCATTTTGTTTCCGGGTCGTAGCTGACAGGGCCAGGCAAAGATAATTTGAAGTTGTATCGTGATACGATACAAGATACTAGGGCAAGAAGTATAGAAGATACAGATACAAGATACTACCGCGAAAACTGTATCCTATACGATACCTGCTAAATTTATTTTAAGATACTTCGATACATTCACAAGTTTGTTGTTATAGACCCCCACAGCCTAGCAGACAAGCGTACGCACAAAAACAATGGCTTGAAAATTTGTCAAATGTGTCTCATTTCACTTTATTAAAATATTTGTTGGTATCTCAAAAGTTTTATTTCAAAGTAAATTAGTCTACTTCCGAGAATTTATTGGGGTTTAAATTAGTTCTTTAATAGGACAGCTCAATAGACACTTCACTGACAGCGGTTGTTACTTGTCATTTCTGCAATTTAAGGGCGACGTGGTGGAGCTTGCTAACCGGACTGCCTTCTAATCACACGATATTCTATGAGAAAACTTCGCACGCTGACTCAAGAACACAGGTGTAAGTTTCAGCTTGTGCATAAAATGCCGTTTGTAATACAGACTCACCGGTGTAAAGCAGCAACAAAATGCTAGCGCCACTTTTGTGGAGCAACGTGTGGGGCCTCTACATAGAGCGCATAAATCTGCCATTATATTTCATATTGTTCTTATTTATAGTAAACAGTTCATTACTCATATACTCACCTACTTGCAATCACTTTTCTTGAGCTAGAAAAGATGTGCATCTGCAGAAACGCCTCAGAACTATTGGATTGTCACGTGTTGGCGACTGTCAAGAAACCGACAGTCACTCTTGTAGAAATGAAACTCACTAGTGAACAGTTTAGTGCCTTGGAACTAAGTAATTCAATGTACAAGTAATATTCGCTATACTGTAATAGCGGTGATAAGTGTCGTCGCGCTACATTTGATAATATGATCATCGGCAGAATGCGTCGGGTATTTATTCATACGGGGATCGCACCTTCCAGTGTCATCGCAGGTGCACGCGTAAGCTCGCAAATTAACACGCGTACGTGTACTGCGCGTAATCTGATTATGAGTTATGGAGTCTTCAAGGCCTAAAACTACAATATTAGTATGAGGAACGCAGAAAGAGAAGGCTTCGGAAATTTAGAACATGTGGTTTTCGTTAAAGCAATAAAATCTAAGTACATGTGTCTCTAGCATTTCACATATACATATACATGCGGATGCCTAGCACAATTCGCACGTAATGTTACAAGCAATAGCTCTACGAAACATTTAGGGTAGATTGTAGCCTTGTACCGAGCGGTCACAAGTATCTTTCGAGGGATTCCGACCTGATCACACCAAATTAAAAAAAAAGGGTGCGCGGCTGCACAGTTTTCGCAAATCATTGCTGGAAAACACTGATGTTCTCGCCAATGCCACCTATAGCTACGATTATTTCGTAATTAGTAGTAGCAAAGGAAAAAAATAGGGAACACTAGAGAGAGAAAACAGTTATCACTAAAATGTAAAAGCCATTATGTTTCATGCATTCGTGGAGAAGGGGTTGAGATTCATGGTACAAGTGGCCCTTCTATAATACCTATGACAGTTAAGCATAAAGTGTCGT